>NW_028160369.1:0-162659 GCF_964263955.1 Coregonus lavaretus | reverse complement strand
TCCTCTCTCTCTCTCTCTCTCGCTCTCTCTCTCTCTCTGTCTCTCTCTCCCAAATATGGTCCACCTGGTCATCTTATACTGGAAACAAGCCTTCAAAGGACTAAATCCCTTGTCAGGCACACTCACATACACACACAACAGCCACCAAACAAAACAAATAAATCTGTTTTAAACACAAGCAGACACGATGATATAAAATATTCAAAAGGTACAAGAGGATTTCATTGCTTTTGTTTATTTATCCAGCCTGCTCTCACGTTCTGATATTCAATTCAAAAAATATAAACTTTAATCCCTAAAGTCCCTTTTCCTCCAAATAATGTGATAGCTAGCTTTGCTTTCCCCCCACTAAGCCCTGATTGCGCAATGGTAGAGCAGCAGCAGCCTGCCGCATAAGGTCGATAGTAACCTTGTTTAATGGGGCACTTTAACTGTAAAGGGCAGTTGCTCATCCTATTTGTTTCCATACTATTCGATCCCTGTCTGTCTGCCTGTCTGCCTGTCTGCCTGCCTGCCTGCCTGTCTGCCTGTCTGCCTGCCTGTCTGTCTGTCTGTCTGTCTGCCTGCCTGCCTGCCTGCCTGCCTGCCTGCCTGTCCGTCTGTCCGTCTGTCTGTCTGTCTGTCTGTCTATCTTTCTGTCGTTCAGTCTGTCTGTCTGTCTGCCTGCCTGTCTCTCTCTGTTGTTCGGTCTGTCTGTCTATCTCTCTGTCGTTCTGTCTGCTTGTCTGCCTCTCTGTCTGTCTGTCTGTGTGTTGTGTGTTGTGTTGCGTGCAGACATGTTCATGACATTAATGTCTGGTAGGCTACTATGTAAACTGGTCTTCTAGAGTGGAGCCTGTCTGACAAACAACCCTTGTGATGGATGGATGTAGTCTACTGTTGTCTGATGGATGTGGTCTACTGTTGTCTGATGGATGGATGTGGTCTACTGTTGTCTGGGGAAAAAGCCATGAAAACGAATAGGTCAAATGGATTCTCTTTTCACAGATATATGTTTTCTCCCTCCTTCTTTTAATCCCCTTTTATCCTATATTCTGTATGGGTGTCGTGGTTAGGACAACAAATGTGTTCCGCCAAGGGAAGCAGAAATGTTAAGATAATGGGTTGGCATATCTGGATTGTCAGTCAGAGTTGTTCACCATGTCTTATTAAATCATAATGAGGAGGAGGCAAGTTAGCTAGAAGAAGTCTTACAGTTAGCTAGGAGAAGTCTTAAAGTTAGCTAAGAGAAGTCTTAAAGTTAGCTAGGAGGTCTTACAGTTAGCTAGGAGAAGTTTTAAAGTTAGCTAGGAGATGTCTTAAAGTTAGCTAGGAGGTCTTAACGTTAGCTAGGAGGTCTTAAAGTTAGCTAGGAGGTCTTAAAGTTAGCTTGAAGAAGTCTTAAAGTATTAACGTTAGCAAGGAGAAGTCTTAAAGTCAGCTAGGAGTTCTTAAAGTTAGCTAGGAGAAGTCGTAAAGTCAGCAAGGAGAAGTCTTAATGTTAGCTAAGTGGTCTTAAAATTAGCTAGGAGGTCTTAAAGTTAGCTAGGAGAAGTCTTAAAGTTAGCAAGGAGAAGTCTTAAAGTTAGCTAGAATAATTCTTAAAGTCAGCTAGGAGGTCTTAAGGTTAGCTAGGAGAAGTCTTAAAGTTAGTTAGAAGAAGTCTTAAAGTCTTAAAGTTAGCAAAGAGACGTCTTAAAGTTAGCAAGGAGGTCTTAAAGTTAGCTAGGATAAGTCGTAAAGTTAGCTAGGAGGTCTTACAGTTAGCTAGGAGAAGTCTTAAAGTTAGCTAGGAGATGTCTTAAAGTTAGCTAGGAGGTCTTAAAGTTAGCAAGGAGAAGTCTTAAAGTTAGCTAGGAGAAGTCTTAAAGTTAGCTAGGAGGTCTTAAAGTTAGCTAGGAGAAGTCTTAATGTTAGTTAGAAGAAGTCTTAAAGTCTTAAAATTAACAAAGAGAAGTCTTAAAGTCAGCTAGGAGGTCTTAAAGTTAGCTAGGATAAGTCGTAAAGTCAGCAAGGAGAAGTCTTAATGTTAGCTAAGATGACTTAAACTTAGCAAGGAGGTCTTAAAGTTAGCTAGAGGAAGTCTTAAAGTTAGCAAGGAGATGTCTTCAAGTTAGCTAGGATGTCTTAAAGTTAGCAAGGAGAAGTCTTAAAGTTAGCTAGGAGAAATCTTAAAGTTAGCTAGGAGGTGTTAAAGTTAGCTAGGAGAAGTCTTAAAGTCAGCTAGGAGGTCTTAAAGTTAGCTAGGAGAAGTCGTAAAGTCAGCAAGGAGAAGTCTTAATGTTAGCTAAGATGACTTAAAGTTAGCAAGGAGGTCTTAAAGTTAGCTAGGAGAAGTCTTAAAGTTAGCAAGGAGATGTCTTAAAGTTAGCTAGGAGAAGTCTTAAAGTTAGCTAGGAGGTCTTAAGGTTAGCTAGGAGAAGTCTTAAAGTTAGCTAGAAGAAGTCTTAAAGTATTAACGCTAGCAAGGAGAAGTCTTAAAGTCAGCTAGGAGGTCTTAAAGTTAGCTAGGAGAAGTCCTAAAGTCAGCAAGGAGAAGGCTTAATGTTAGCTAAGAGGTCTTAAAGTTAGCTAGGAGGTCTTAAAGTTAGCTAGCAGAAGACTTAAAGTTAGCAAGGAGAAGTCTTAAAGTTAGCTAGGTGATGTCTTAAAGTTAGCTAGGAGGTCTTAAAGTTAGCTAGGAGAAGTCTTAAAGTTAGCTAGGAGGTCTTAAAGTTAGCAAGAAGAAGTCTTAAAGTTAGCTAGAAGAAGTCTTAAAGTTAGCTAGGAGGTCTTAAAGTTAGCTAGGAGAAGTCTTAAAGTCAGCAAGGAGAAGTCTTAATGTTAGCTAAGAGGTCTTAAAGTTAGCTAGGAGGTCTTAAAGTTAGCAAGAAGAAGTCTTAAAGTTAGCTAGAATAAGTCTTAAAGTTAGCTAGGAGGTCTTAAAGTTAGCTAGGAGAAGTCTTAAAGTCAGCAAGGAGAAGTCTTAATGTTAGCTAAGAGGTCTTAAAGTTAGCTAGGAGGTCTTAAAGTTAGCTAGGAGAAGTCTTAAAGTTAGCAAGGAGATGTCTTAAAGTTAGCTAGGAGGTCTTAAAGTTAGCAAGGAGAAGTCATAAAGTTAGCTAGGAGAAATCTTAAAGTTAGCTAGAAGAAGTCTTAAAGTATTAACGTTAGCAAGGAGAAGTCTTAAAGTCAGCTAGGAGATCTTAAAGTTAGCTAGGAGAAGTCGTAAAGTCAGCAAGGAGAAGTCTTAATGTTAGCTAAGAGGTCTTAAAGTTAGCAAGGAGGTCTTAAAGTTAGCTAGGAGAAGTCTTAAAGTTAGCAAGGAGATGTCTTAAAGTTAGCTAGGAGGTCTTAAAGTTAGCAAGGAGGTCTTAAAGTTAGCTAGGAGAAGTCTTAAAGTTAGCTAGGAGGTCTTAAAGTTAGCAAGGAGAAGTCTTAAAGTTAGCTAGGATAAGTCTTAAAGTTAGCTAGAAGGTCTTAAGGTTAGCTAGGAGAAGTCTTAAAGTTAGTTAGAAGAAGTCTTAAAGTCTTAAAGTTAGCTAGGAGAAGTCTTAAAGTTAGCTTGAAGAAGTCTTAAAGTTAGCTAGGAGATGTCTTAAAGTTAGCTAGGAGGTCTTAAAGTTAGCTAGGAGAAGTTTTAAAGTTAGCTAGAAGAAGTCTTAAAGTATTAACGTTAGCAAGGAGAAGCCTTAAAGTCAGCTAGGAAGTCTTAAAGTTAGCTAGGAGAAGTCGTAAAGTCAGCAAGGAGAAGTCTTAATGTTAGCTAAGAGGTCTTAAAGTTAGCTAGGAGGTCTTAAAGTTAGCTAGGAGACGTCTTAAAGTTAGCAAGGAGAAGTCTTAAAGTTAGCTAGAATAATTCTTAAAGTCAGCTAGGAGGTCTTAAAGTTAGCTAGGAGAAGTCGTGAAGTTAGCTATGAAAGTCGTAAAGTTAGCTATAGGAGAAGTCTAAAAGTTTGTTAGGAGAAGTCTTAAAGTTAGCTAGGAGGTCTTTAATTTAGCTAGGAGAAGTCTTAAAGTTAGCTAGAAGAAGTCTTAAAGTTAGCTAGGAGGTCTTAAAGTTAGCAAGAAGAAGTCTTAAAGTTAGCTAGAAGAAGTCTTAAAGTTAGCTAGGAGGTCTTAAAGTTAGCTAGGAGAAGTCGTAAAGTTAGCTAGGAGAAGTCGTAAAGTTAGCTATAGGAGAAGTCTTAAAATTAGCTAGGAGATGTCTTAAAGTTTAGGTGTGGGACTCTGAGGGAGGTGCCAATTAGACCATTGGGTTCTGATTCATATCCATTAATCACTACTCGTTTTCCACATTGTGCTGTTGGATTCTAGCTTGGAATATACTTACTAGTTTTACCATACTAGAACTTATTGATTACTTTACATGTATAATGAATGTATATATTGGGGTCAATGGAGGGTGGATGAGAACTAGTTGTAAGGAAAGTTACTGAGTGAGAAAGGGGAGTGCAGAAAGTTTACATTCTGTCAGAACATGTTATTGTTAAATCTCATGTATCCTATGGAGATGGGCAAAGGGCAACAGTCTGGTTTCAGTCACTAATAAGGTAGGACTCTGTTTGTTTAGAACCTAACAGTGCTTTAGAATGAGATTATGACAATTTCTTATACCTCAACTAAGAAACTTGGCAAATTCCAAAACTTGGAAAATTATATAGCGCCTGCAGGTTTTATTGACCTCTTGTGATTTAGAATGAGAGGATAAGAATTCCTTCTACCAGATTACATGATCTGACCAGGGAAGAATTCTGGGCCCTTGTTGTAACTGATAACATGTGACAAAGTCATGTGGTCAAGAAATACTGGCCCTAAACATGTTCTACCCCATTAGACCCGTGGAAACAATGAAGGGAAGTATTTAGCGAGGAAGAAAAGTAAGCCTCTCGTCAAACCACATAATCCAATCAATTGAATGAAGCAACAAACAACTAAGACTCCTGTTGCAAAAACTGTAGCTATTCTCCACCCCTGCCAAGACTTGGCCTCTGAGAGAGAATTTGACTTCGAGCCAAGGTCTGACAGCCAGGTCTCCAAATTGGTGGTGATTTCCTGCTGTAAGGCGTATGCCCTGCACTGCTTGGGGACTGCGGTGGAACATGGCAGACTTGCAGGCTCAGTTACCAAATATCAGACTTGTCAATAATTCACCGTAGGCTGAGTACCGACTTCAAGTCCCCAATTCTGCCGAATAGTCTCCAACTCTTCAAGTCCCCAAGTGTGCCAAATATCACCATTTGAGTGTTTGTTTTCTATTTTCCCTCTTGTATCTATGATTGGTCAGATGATTGGTCAGATGACGCAGATGCTGTGCTACAGGACTGTTTTGCTACCACAGACTGGAATATGTTCCGGGATTCATCCAATGGCATTAAGGAGTATACCACCTCAGTCACCAGCTTCATAAATATGTGCATCGACGACATCGTCCCCACAGTGACCGTAGGTACATATCCCAACCAGAAGCCATGGATTACAGGCAATATCTGCACCGAGCAAAAGGCTAGAGCTGCCGCTTTCAAGGAGCGAGACACTAATCTGTACGCTTGTAAGAAATCCCGCTATGCCTTCAGACGAACCATCAAACAGGCAAAGCGTCAAGACAGGACTAAGATTGAATCCTACTACACCGGCTCTGATGCTCGTCGTCGGATGTGGCAGGGCTTGCAAACTATTATGGACTACAAAGGGAAACACAGCCGCGAGCTGCCCAGTGACGCGAGCCTACCAGACGAGCAAATGCCTTTTGTGCTCGCTTTGAGGCAAGCAACACTGAAGCATGAATGAGTGCACCAGCTGTTCCGGATGACTGTGTGATCATGCTCTCCATAGCCGATGTGAGAAAGATCTTTAAAAAAGGTCAACATTCACAAGGCCGCGGGGCCAGACAGATTACCAGGACGTGTACTCAGAGCATGCGTGGACCAACTGGCAAGTGTCTTCACTGACATTTTCAACCTCTCCCTGACCGAGTCTGTAATACCAACATGTTTCAAGCAGACCACCATAGTCCCTGTGCCCAAGAAAGCAAAGATAACCTACCTATATGACTACCGCCCTGTAGCACTCACGTCGGTAGCCATGAAGTGCTTTGAAAGGCTGGTCATGGCTCACATCAACACCATCATCCTGGAAACCCTAGACCCACTCCAATTCGCATACCGCCCCAACAGAACCACAGATGATGCAATCTCAATCGCACTCCACACTGCCCTTTCCCACCTGGACAAAAGGAACACCTATGTGAGAATGCTGTTCATTGACTACAGCTCAGCGTTCAACACCATAGTGCCCACAAAGCTCATCACTAAGCTAATGGGACTAAACACCTCCCTCTGCAACTGGATCCTGGACTTCCTGACGGGCCGCCCCCAGGTGGTAAGGGTAGGCAACAACACATCTGCCATGCTGAGCCTCAACACTGGGGCCCCTCAGTGGTGCATGCCTGGTCCCTCCTGTACCCCCTGTTCACCCACGACTGCATGGCCAGCATGACTCCAACACCATGATTAAGTTTGCTGACGACACAACAGTGGTAGGTCAGAGACCTGGAAGTGTGGTTCCAGGACAACAACCTCTCCCTCAATGTGAGCAAGACAAAGGAGCTGATCGTGAACTACAGGAAAAGGAGGGCCGAACAGGCCCCCATTAACATTGACAGGGCTGTAGTGGAGCGGGTCGAGAGTTTCAAGTTCCTTGGTGTCCACATCACCAACAAACTATAATGGTCCAAACACACCAAGACAGTCGTGAAGAGGGCACGACAACACCTTTTCCCCCTCAGGAGACTGAAAATGGGCATGGGCATGGGTCCCCAGATCCTCAAAAAGTTCTACAGCTGCACCATCGATAGCATCCTGACCGGTTGCATCACCGCCTGGTATGGCAACTGCTCGGCATCTGAAACATAAGACGCTACAGAGGGTAGTGCATACGGCCCAGTACATCACTGGGGCCAAGCTTCCTGCCATCCAGGACCTATATACCAGGCGGTGTCAGAGGAAGGCCCAACACATTTTCAATTGGTTAAGGGCTTGTAAGAAAGCATTTCACGGTAAGGTCTACACCTGCATGGGACAAATATAATTTGATTTGATTTGATTACTGGTTAATATTTTGACAGCAGTTATGACAGTTTACACAGCTGTTGACAAAATAGTCACCACCATGACAGCTATAGCCCATTCATTGATGCTCAGTTTAGATAGATCTAAATAAAATATGTCTGTGCTTCAGTTAAAACTCTTGTCAATTAACAGCATAATCTGTACAGGAAGAGAAAAAACCCTGTTGACATGTTGATTATAGAGATCATGGATTTATTATATGAAATGACACCTTCTATTGACAATCAGAAACTTTCATTGGCAGCAGAGAAGACATTCCTTCCGCATAATAACGGTTGGATGGTGTGGTTCGATGCTGTTTGATATATTTAGTCCTTTGCCTGTTGGGATTTGAGCTGTCAGCTATCTGCTAGCCTGGATCCTTAAACAAAGAGACCATGACCGTACGTACTGCTGATGGTTGAGACAAGCCGTGTTTACCTCATCCCCTCGGATTACCGTCCAGTGGGAAGAAACGGACATGATGGTCAGCAAGAATTCCTTATTTTATTCCACAGATGGATGGACCGTGAGGGCGAGGTGGTCCCCTATATTCCACAGATGGATGGACCGTGAGGGTGAGGTGGTCCCCTATATTCCACAGATGGATGGACCATGAGGGCAAGGTGGTCCCCTATATTCCACAGATGGATGGACCGTGAGGGCTAGGTGGTCCCTATATTCCACAGATGGATGGGACGTGAGGGCCAGGTGGTCCCCTATATTCCACAGATGGATGGACCGTGAGGGCAAGGTGGTCCCCTATATTCCACAGATGGATGGACCGTGAGGGTGAGGTGATCCCCTGTATTCCACAGATGGATGGGACGTGAGGGCGAGGTGGTCCCCTATATTCCACAGATGGATGGAACGTGAGGGCGAGGTGGTCCCCTATATTCCACAGATGGATGGGACGTGAGGGCGAGGTGGTCCCCTATATTCCACAGATGGATGGGACGTGAGGGCAAGGTGGTCCCCTATATTCCACAGATGGATGGGACGTGAGGGCGAGGTGGTCCACTATATTCCACAGATGGATGGACCGTGAGGGTGAGGTGGTCCCCTATATTCAACAGATGGATTGACCGTGAGGGCGAGGTGGTCCCCTATATTCCACAGATGGATGGACCATGAGGGCGAGGCGGTCCCCTATATTCCACAGATGGATGGGACGTGAGGGCGAGGTGGTCCCCTATATTCCACAGATGGATGGAACGTGAGGGTGAGGTGATCCCCTGTATTCCACAGATGGATGGGACGTGAGGGCGAGGTGGTCCCCTATATTCCACAGATGGATGGAACGTGAGGGCAAGGTGGTCCCCTATATTCCACAGATGGATGGGACGTGAGGGCAAGGTGGTCCCCTATATTCCACAGATGGATGGGATGTGAGGGCAAGGTGGTCCCCTATATTCCACAGATGGATGGACCGTGAGGGCTAGGTGGTCCCTATATTCCACAGATGGATGGGACGTGAGGGCGAGGTGGTCCCCTATATTCCACAGATGGATGGACCGTGAGGGCAAGGTGGTCCCCTATATTCCACAGATGGATGGACCGTGAGGGTGAGGTGATCCCCTGTATTCCACAGATGGATGGGACGTGAGGGCGAGGTGGTCCCCTATATTCCACAGATGGATGGAACGTGAGGGCGAGGTGGTCCCCTATATTCCACAGATGGATGGGACGTGAGGGCGAGGTGGTCCCCTATATTCCACAGATGGATGGGACGTGAGGGCGAGGTGGTCCCCTATATTACACAGATGGATAGGATGTGAGGCCGAGGTGGTCCCCTATATTCCAAAGATGAATAGTATGTGAGGTAGAGATTCCCCATAGAGGGATGGGATGTGAGGTCGAGATTCCCTAAACTACCACATCACATCATAGTGACAGGTGATGCCAGAAAGAGGAAACGAAGGTTGCAGAAGATTTGAATGAATGTCACCACCGTCCCCCTACTGTGTTGCTATTGTATAAGTTTACATCACACAACACATAAAGCACTGTATCATGTGTGTGATGTAAAACTCATCCTCTGGCATTGGTTTGTGTTCCGGTTTCACTTGCCTTGTGGCATTACAGTGGCTCGGTGCAAAGAACCATATAGCCAACAACCAATGTGTTGTTGAAATGTTGATGATTTTCAAAGCAAGATTGGTGTTACTTGTTCATACAGTAGATAACTTTTTTGTATCCTTTTAATTGAATTTGTCATAGGATTCATCTTCCTCTTGACTTAATGCATGCTGCTGGACAATAAATTAGCATACACTATTATAAGCAACACCTCTCTTGACAGTTTGTTGTATCTTTCTACTGTTGTTAAATCCTCTAGCCTGGCTCCCTCTGTCATCCTAGTATACCTTATGATGCCAGAACATTTGTGTTTGAGTGTGTGTGCACGCGTGCCTCTGTGTGTGTGAGTGTGTATGTGTGTGTGTGTGTGTGTGTGTGTGTGTGAGTGAGTGTTTCTGTGTGTGTTAGTGCTGTTGATTACCCCATTTACTGCAGAAACGTTTTCATAGAGATATGTCAATCAGATTGAAATCATGAGTACAATGAATACCATTTCTAAAGGATTCATCGCAGACCATTTAATTAGGTTTTGGACATCTCTGCCTTTCCTCCATTAGACACACACACACACACACACACACACACACACACACACACACATACACACACACACGCACACTAATTCCTCCCGACAGAACAGCATGTTTCAGACGAGCTACAGAGACCGAGGCACAGAGAGTGTGATTACATAGTTACAGTGACTCTCAGACATCTTGTGCTACTGCCATGGAGGACGTATTAACAATATTACAAACATGGAATCTCAGATGAAATCATACTAAATGTTAACCGATATAGGAGTTCGGAGAGTGGGGATTTAGGTATGTACAAGACAAAATGCTTAATAAGAGTATTCAATCAGAGATGTACTTAGGGTATTTCATTATAAAGTAGTAACAGCAAGCCCACCCAGTCAGAAGTAGGATATCTAAGAAGTCCGTTCCCTGTGGAGCAGAGTTGATCTGGTGGGACTGGGATGACCACTAGGGGGCAAGCTTGAGCTTTTCTCACACAACTGTACTACATTACATATTGAGACTCTTGGATCTCTTCCACCGTCTCCTAATACTTGCCTGCTATCTATGTAGCGTGTATGTGTTTGTAGTGGATGGGTGGGTGGGTGGGGTAGGGTGTGTGTGTGTGTGTGCGTATGCTTACATGCGTGCATGTGTGTGTGTGTGTGTGTGTGTGTGTGCGTGCGTGCATGCGCATCTGTGTGTGTAGTGAGTCAGTTGGCCCACATTAATCTATAAAAAATATCAGTGGGCTACTTAGTATTCTGATTGAGGCGAGTCGTGTGGACTTTATTCTGGTGTTGCTCCTCGCGGCTACATTTTTTATCGAAGCCGATTCCTCTGCTCTCTCCCACATTGCACAGTGGCTCATTTTCTGTGCCTGCCGCAATATGCATCAGTCATGGGTCTGTAGTGTCAGCCCCTCTGATCAGTCCTCTCCCTCTGATGGCTCTTTTCATCCTGCATTTAGCTAGCTGCCTTGTACCCGTGCCACTGCCTCTGCAATCTGTTCTGGAGTGGTGCTCCCTATCTCTGCATCTATCTGTATTTCTCTCTCTCTCTCTCTCTCTCTCTCTCTCTCTCTCTCTCTCTCTCTCTCTCTCTCTCTCTCTCTCTCTCTCTCTCTTCTCTCTCTCTCTCTCTCTCTCTCTCTCTCTCCCTCTCTCTCTCTCTCTCTCTGTCTAAGTCTTTGTCTGTCTCTCTCTCTCCTCCCTCTCTCTGCATCTATCTGTCTTTCACTCTCTCTCTCTCTCTCTCTCTCTCTCTCTCTCTCTCTCTCTGTCTAAGTCTTTGTCCGTCTCTCTCTCTCCTCCCTCTCTCTGTCTTTCTTTCTGTCTGTTGTTTCCACTGAGGCAAGTAGAGCAGATGGCAACCTATGTTTTCCCATGAGGGCATGGTCCTCACTAGAGAGAACAGCACCAACTGTACTCAACTGTGCTGTATTGTACTAGCTGTCCTTGAGTAGCTGGTGCAGACTACTGCAGCTACGGCTGTGTCCCACTTGGCACACTATTCCCTATGGGCCATACTCAAAATTAGTACATGACGTAGGCAAGAAGGTGCTATCTAAAGTATTCAGCCACCAGCCTGTCCCTGTGGTGCCTGATGAGGAGACGATACAAGTCTTCTATCACTTAAAGCAGTGTGGAAAAGACTCCATGGAGAAGGAGTGTAGGTTAAGCATGGCTGATTCCTCTCAGGAGGCCAGGAAGGCCCAGCCCCCATCAAATATTAACACCATGGAGAAATTAATTTAACTTAAAATAGTTTAATTAAATGTATCTCAGTGAGTGTTGTCACAGGCAGGCAGTCTTCAAGGGCAAGAGAGGGGAGCAATAGCAGATGGCGAATATGGGTAAGTCAAGTCACACCGTCACCATAAATGACAACTACAACTACAAGGATTGTACTACGAAATCGGATTATATGTTGTTGAATAGTTGTTCATAAAAGCAGTTACTAGGCTATGTATGTAACAGATGTTGGACATTAGCCATGTTTTCCTTCTAACCCCCTGCTGTTACCAAGTGTAACAAAAGACATGGGATTAGCCTGTGGAGCTAAAGACAAGGTCTTAGCCCTCCTAGCCCCGGCGGCTAATTGAGCTTTTATTCAGGCCCAGAGGGTAATGCATCATTAATCATAATGTGCTTGTCAAGCTCCTTTATGTATGAAGGCTACACAGGTCCTCAAACTGATTAGAAAGTATAGGCTATGGCATTTCTGAAGTGACAAAGCAGAAGCGTATTTTCAAAGTATAGACTTTGGCATTTGTTAAGTGACAAAGTACTACCGTAGCATATTTTCTGGCTCAATTGTTTTGTATATTAGTAACATATCAACACCAAACATTGGTTTCACTGGCAACTGTGAGATATTAACGCTAGCAGCAGGCTAGTAAGATAAAATAAGTTGAATCAGTAGGTATACATTATCAAAACATTTATGTTGTTTGTAGCATTGGCTATCTGTTTTGAAGCTATTTTGTGCCTATATAAAATACATATTTTAAGTGTTTGTTTTTGTTGTTTGGCTGTACACTTATACAATGTAATTGATGAGATCTGTCACTGTAATGTATTATATGATATACCATATTCTCTTCTTTGTGGTACAACAGGCAGTTTGCGTTGACAAACCTCCACTAAAGATAATGAATGTATGAAGAGGAAACATTATGTTCTATTGTTGGCACAAGATACTGTACAATGCTCTTTTCAGTCCTAGAGTTGAATGGGATACTGTAGGGATTTGTATCTTAACCAGCTGAATAGTGTACATCCCCAACAACCCCCTCCATATAACTAATGGAACTACGGAAACCAACGCTGGGCCAATTGTGCGCTGCCCTATGGGACTCCCAATCACGGCCGGTTGTGATACAGCCTGGAATCGAACCAGGGGGTCTGTAGTGACACCTCAAGCACTGAGATGCAGTGCCTTAGACCGCTGCGCCACTCGGGAGCCCAGTTGTCAACTAACATGAATTCAATGTGAAATCAACAACAAATGTCAAATGTTTAGGTTAAAAGTAGGGTGAAAAAAATACGTAATGCCCTGATGTTGATTACATTCTGCAAATCCAATAAATTTTCCACGTTGATTCAACGTCATCACATTGATTTTTGGGGTTGAAATGACGCGGAAACAACGTTGATTCAACCAGTTTTTGCCCAGTGGGAACCGCTGTGTTCCAAGCTCAGCAGAATGATGGAAATCCCTGCTGTCAGGTGATGTCTGCTCAAGTGATGAGGCGGGAATGCAGACCGCCTCTGTAAGCAGAATCCTCAGCTGCAGAGCACAGCTTTGTTTATGAGGGGAGATCAAGTGGGCTTTGTTGCTCTGTGTGTCTCTCTTGCCGCTGCTGTCTGGCTGCTACTTCATATTTCACGCACGCAGGTACACAGGCACCCAAGTATGAGCATACATAGACACTCAGTCAAACAATGTCAAATGCTGACGATTGCCAGAAAGAGCAGGGCGGGGTGCAATTAACTTGAAAGTATTGAATTCAGAAGTCAGATGACAGTTCTAATGACTTTGGAATTGGATTCACATGCCCCCTGCGCATTGAACCATTGCTTAGGGAAAGTACTCACTCGCATCTATCTTTACTGTACTGATATTGGAACCTCCAATATCAGCACTCTACACTCTCTGACGTTTTGTCTTAACCACTTACAGTACAGTGCTTTCAACACTTCTAGAACTCATTCATGCAATCTCATGCCCATTGTGATGTGTTGAGAATTGAGTTCTCACCAACAGGGCCATTGGTTAGACCAGGAGTGGGCCCACGTAGGCCCATTAGCGCCAACTGCTGAAAATGGCATTCATTTCACAGCCATCCAAGATCTAACAGGCAGGCAGCTAGGCACCGCTCCCGGGAGTAAAGAACAGCTGAAGGATGCAGTTTAAAAATACACAATTGTTTTTCTCCAGGGGTAGAGTGACTCATTACCCAGGCTCCATAGCAGCAGCAAGCATTGTATATCATCTGGGGTGTCCTACAGTACCCTGGCATCTTATATCACACTGACACATGGTTACAGTACTGTATACTGTTTGTTTGGAAAAGGGACAAACACCTGGGCCCGTATTCAGAAAGCATTTCAGAGTTGGAGTGCTGATCTAGGATCAGTTTTGCCTTTCAGATCATAATGAATGAGATAATATGGACAGGGGGGTCCTGATCCTAGATCAGACCTGAGGAGGGCCATGGTGAAAGAAGAGAAAAGCTTTGAAGGAGAAGTCTCAGAAGGATGCCAGGGGAGTCGCTGACATGTTTATCCTCCCAGCTCATCTCGCCACGGCTTGTTCAGACTCCACTTGCGACGAGCCGAGGTGTGTCGTGTCAGGTTTTAGGAGATAGCTAGCTAGAAACCCAGGTCTCATTCTCATCGCTCGGATCGGAGCCGCCACGGTGCCACACAGACGACCCTTCCCTTCTCGCTGCAATTGGATCCTTATCAGATAGCCAACCTCCTCGTCGAGCTTCTCCAAACTCCCTTTCCTTTCCGCACCCCGTCACTGTCCCTTCTCTCCCTCCCTCCTTCTCTCCTCTATCTCGCTGAATGCAGCCTAGGGGGCACGGGGGGATGGAGGGAGGAGATGTGGCGTCACCCTGGGTCTGGGCTCATCCTGGAAATAAAGAGAGGAGGAGGGATGATGGCTTCCCAGCGTGGACGGGCCAAGGGCCAGGACTCCACCTTTGGAATGAAAAAGGAGCTGATCCATGGAGGGCTCAGATGTAAAGAACACATTTATCTGCCTTATCAGGAGGCAGCAGATCAAGAGGCAGAGGAGACAGCAGATCAGGAGGCAGAGGAGGCAGCAGATCAGGAGGCAGAGGAGACAGCAGATCAAGAGGCAGAGGAGACAGCAGATCAAGAGGCAGAGGAGGCAGCAGATCAGGAGGCAGAGGAGGCAGCAGATCAGGAGGCAGAGGAGACAGCAGATCAGGAGTTAGAGGAGACAGCAGATCAAGAGGCAGAGGAGGCAGCAGATCAGGAGGCAGAGGAGGCAGCAGATCAGGAGGCAGAGGAGACAGCAGATCAGGAGTTAGAGGAGACAGCAGATCAGGAGGCAGAGGAGACAGCAGATCAGGAGGCAGAGGAGACAGCAGATCAGGTCTATCTCTCTCCCTCCTTATCACACCATATCCACTGCAGAAAATCTATTTTCCTGCAGCAGGGCTCTTTGTCTGCACGGGGTGTGGCGATACAGAGACAGCTGGTAAATAATGCACGTCTTTCTGTCTTTCTCCCTTCATCCTTCTAAAGGAGACTGACCACTCAGCTCTGTTCGCTACAACAGAACCTCTGAAGTGGGCTCATTAAACCAGCCCAGCTCTCTCTCTCTCTCTCTCTCTCTCTCTCTCTCTCTCTCTCAAAGAGTCCCCAGCACTCGTCCTGGTTCAAATGGGGTCTTGTTCCCAGACCGTTTGCCAGATAGGCCAGCTTGATGCTATGCCGTGTGTTGACAGCAAACATCAAACAGAGGAGCAGATGGCGACTGTGACGTACAGTACGTCCACATGAAGGCATGCAGGCATCCTCCTCTGGAAGGGATTCAGAGCACAACAGAGCAGAGCAGGACTGATCGAATTCAACTTTGGGACTTAACAACCTCCTCTGCCTTCCTGCCTGTCATACTGTCATTTCTCAGCAGGAAGAGGGGGATTTCTTCTCAACGTCTCTTTTCTTCTCTCTCTCTCTCTCTCTCTCTCTCTCTCTCTCTCTCTCTCTCTCTCTCTCTCTCTCTCTCTCTCTCTCTCTCTCTCTCTCTCTCTCTCTCTCTCTCTCTCACAACAACCCTAGATGGTCCCTTTTTAATCACTTTCTCAAAAGAGCTTTAGCCTGGTAACGATGAACCCAAAATGTGAGGATAAAGAATCTCCTTAATTTGAGGATAAAGAATCTCCATTTCCTGTTTGTTTTGGTTGTGTTTCAGATTAATTTGTGCCCAACAGAAATTAATGGTAAATAATATATTGTGTCGTTTTGGAGTCACTTTTATTGTAAATGACAATAGAATATGTTTCCAAACACTTCTACATGAATGTGGATACTACAATGATTACAGATAATTCTGACTAAATCGTGAATAATGATGAGTGAGAAAGTTACAGACACACAAATATCATACCCCCCCCAAAAATGCTAACCTCCCCTGTTATTGTAATAGTAAGAAGTTAGCATGTCTTGGGGGTATGATATTTGTGCATCTGTAACTTTCTCACTAATCACTATTCACAATTCATTCAGGATTATCCATAATCATGGAAGCATCCACATTAATGTTGTAACGTAGACGCAGGGAGTCAGGAAGCAGGTGCAGTTAATGTGTTTAATGATAACGAACACGGAACGAAACAAGAGAAGTGTCTGACATGGAAACACAAACAATACTATCTTCACACTCATGTGAAGGTGAAATTACAGAGGAGGAACTTCTGGATGCAATTAAAGACTTTAAGTCTGGGAAAACTCCAGGGTTGGATGGCATACCAGTCGAAGTATACCAAACCTTTATTGATATACTAAGAGGACCGCTATTAGCATGATTTAACCACTCCTATGTAAATGGTAGATTATCTGACACTCAAGAAGAAGGTCTGATCTCATTATTACTGAAACAGGATACAAGTGGAAAATATAAAGATCCAGTCCATTTAAAAAATTGGAGGCCCCTTACACTTCAGTGTTGTGATGCAAAAATTCTAGCAAAATGCACATAGAATAAAAAAGTTATTGTCGGATATTATTCATTCTAATCAGACAGGTTTTTTACATGGAAGATACATTGGAGATAATATAAGGCAAGTATTGGAAACAATAGAACATTATGGAAAATCTGAGAAACCAGGCCTGCTATTCATAGCAGACTTCGAAAAGGCATTTGATAAAGTACGACTGGGGTTTATATATAAATGCCTGGAGCATTTCAATTTTGGTGAATCTCTTATAAAATGGGTCAAAATCATGTATAGTAACCCTAGGTGTAAAATAGTAAATAATGGCTATTTCTCAGAAAGTTTTAAACTGTCAAGAGGAGTGAAACAAGGTTGTCCACTATCGGCATATCTATTTATTGTGGCCATCGAGATGTTAGCTATTAAAATCAGATCCAACAATAATATCAGGGGATTAGAAATCCAGGGCTTAAAAACAAAGGTGTCATTGTACGCTGATGATTCATGTTTTCTTTTAAATCCACGACTAGAATCACTCCACAGCCTCATAGAGGATCTAGATACATTTTCTAACCTCTCTGGATTACAACCAAATTATGACAAATGTGCTATATTACGTATTGGATCAATAAAAAATAAAAATTTTACATTGCCATGTAGTTTACCAATAAAATGGTCTGATGGTGATGTGGATATACTCGGAATACATATCCCAAAGGAAATAAATGATCTCACTTCAATAAATTATAATAGAAAGTTAGCAAAAATAGATAAGATCTTGTTACCATGGAAAGGTGGGTGCCTGTCAATTTGTGGAATAATCACCCTGATTAACTCTTTAGTATTATCACAGTTTACCTATTTGCTTATGGTCTTGCCTACACCTAGCGAACAGTTTTTTAAATTATATGAGAAAAAAATATTCCATTTTATTTGGAACGGCAAGCCAGACAAAATTAAACGGGCCTATTTATATAATGAATATTAATTCGGAGGACAGAAATTATGAAATATTAAAGCATTAGACCTATCACTAAAAGCTTCAGTCATACAAAAGTTATACTTAAATCTGAACTGGTTCTCTAGCAAATTAGTAAGATTGTCTCACCCAATGTTCAAGAATGGCCTTTTTCCCTTTATTCAGATTACAACCACTCACTTTCAGTTATTTGAAAAGGAAATCATCTCCCAGATATCACTATTTCTAAAACAAGCCATAGAAAGTTGCTTGCAATTTCAATTTAATCCTCCAGAAACGACATAATAAATAATGCAACAAATATTGTGGTTAAACTCAAATATACTAATTGACAAAAAACCTTTTTTTTGGACAAAATTTACAAAAAAATGTATAATCTTTGGAAATGATATCATCGGTAGGACTGGTGGAGTTATGTTGCACATGCAGCTAACAAAAACATATGGAAATGTCTGCTCTACCCAAAATTACAACCAAATAATTGCAGCCTTACCGCAAAAATGGAAGAGGAAAGTGGAAGGAGGAGAAAGTAATGAACTTGTCTGTCGGCCTTGCATTAAAGAACATAATTGGTTAAGGAAAACTGTGATAAATAAAAAGGTATATCAGTTTCATTTAAGGACCAAAGGATTGACAGCCATCCCATATAGATTGCAAAATAGTTGGGAAGAGATTTTTGACGTACCGATCCCATGGCATAGTGTTTATGAACTGATACGCAAAACGACACCGGATTCAAAACTTAGAATCTTTCAATTTAAATTATTATATACAATTCTTGCTACCAATAGAATGTTATTTATATGGGAGATACAATCTTCCCAGCTCTGCAGATTTTGCTGCGAAGAGACAGAATAATTAGATCATTTGTTTTGGTACTGTCCATTTGTAGCTTGTTTTTGGACACAGGTCCAGGAATGGCTAAAGGATTGCAATATTTACCTGGAGCTAACCCTGCAGATAGCACTACTGGGTGATCTGAAAAGTAATAGTCAATCGATCAATAACATAATAATACTATTAGCAAAAATGTTTATTTTCAATTCACAATCTGTAGAAACAATGAGAATAGAAAGGTTCAGAACTTTTGTAAGACATCACAGTACAGTTTAAATATATATGGCAAATATAAATCCTATATGGATGGTATTAAAAGATAGATGGGAGGTGTTGAATGGAATTGAAGGATGGGACTAATAACAACTAACAACAAACAATAACAAGATAACTAATAATGTAGGCAAGCTGTGTCCATAATAAGTGTATGGGTTGTATGTTGGGAGCTTTTGTGAAGGAGCACAGTTAGAAATATATGGCATATAGAAGCAAACCGGATGGACATCATGAAAATGATCGGAGAGGTTGAGAGTAGAAGAAGTTCAGGAGAAAGAAAAAAAAAAATGTAATTACTGTAAAATTGACTGTGTCCATAAAATGTAGATAGTGGGTATGGGCTGGAAGTAGAGGCCTAGGCGTTGTTGTTCACTAGTTTACTCCAAGTGGGGAAAGGGTGGCGGGGTTGGAAAGTAATAAAGGGGAATATATATATTTTTTTAAAGGATATGTATGTGTATGTATGTATGTATATATGTATGTATATATGTATATATACAGTGGGGAGAACAAGTATTTGATACACTTCCAATTTTGCAGGTTTTCCTACTTACAAAGCATGTAGAGGTCTGTAATTTTTATCATAGGTACACTTCAACTGTGAGAGATGGAATCTAAAACAAAAATCCAGAAAATCACATTGTATGATTTTTAAGTAATTCATTTGCATTTTATTGCATGACATAAGTATTTGAAACATCAGAAACGCAGAACTTAATATTTGGTACAGAAACCTTTGTTTGCAATTACAGAGATCATACGTTTCCTGTAGGTCTTGACCAGGATTTTGGCCCACTCCTCCATACAGACCTTCTCCAGATCCTTCAGGTTTCGGGGCTGTCGCTGGGCAATACGGACTTTCAGCTCCCTCCAAAGATGTTCTATTGGGTTCAGGTCTGGAGACTGGCTAGGCCACTCCAGGACCTTGAGATGCTTCTTACAGAGCCACTCCTTAGTTGCCCTGGCTGTGTGTTTCGGGTCGTCATGCTGGAAGACCCAGCCACGACACATTTTCAATGCTCTTACTGAGGGAAGGAGGTTGTTGGCCAAGATCTCGCGATACATGGCCCCATCCATCCTCCCCTCAATACGGTGCAGTCGTCCTGTCCCCTTTGCAGAAAAGCATCCCCAAAGAATGATGTTTCCACCTCCATGCTTCACGGTTAGGATGGTGTTCTTGGGGTTGTACTCATCCTTCTTCTTCCTCCAAACACGGCGAGTGGAGTTTAGACCAAAAAGCTCTATTTTTGTCTCATCAGACCACATGACCTTCTCCCATTCCTCCTCTGGATCATCCAGATGGTCATTGGCAAACTTCAGACGGGCCTGGACATGCTGGCTTGAGCAGGGGGACCTTGCGTTCGCTGCAGGATTTTAATCCATGACGGCGTAGTGTGTTACTAATGGTTTTCTTTGAGACTGTGGTCCCAGCTCTCTTCAGGTCATTGACCAGGTCCTGCCGTGTAGTTCTGGGCTGATCCCTCACCTTCCTCATGATCATTGATGCCCCACAAGGTGAGATCTTGCATGGAGCCCCAGACCGAGGGTGATTGACCATCATCTTGAACTTCTTCCATTTTCTAATAATTGCGCCAACAGTTGTTGCCTTCTCACCAAGCTGCTTGCCTATTGTCCTGTAGCCCATCCCAGCCTTGTGCAGGTCTACAATGTTATCCCTGATGTCCTTACACAGCTCTCTGGTCTTGGCCATTGTGGAGAGGTTGGAGTCTGTTTGATTGAGTGTGTGGACAGGTGTCTTTTATACAGGTAACGAGTTCAAACAGGTGCAGTTAATACAGGTAATGAGTGGAGAACAGGAGGGCTTCTTAAAGAAAAACTAACAGGTCTGTGAGAGCCGGAATTCTTACTGGTTGGTAGGTGATCAAATACTTATGTCATGCAATAAAATGCAAATTAATTAGTTAAAAATCATACAATGTGATTTTCTGGATTTTTGTTTTAGATTCCGTCTCTCACAGTTGAAGTGTACCTATGATAAAAATTACAGACCTCTACATGCTTTGTAAGTAGGAAAACCTGCGAAATCGGCAGTGTATCAAATACTTGCTCTCCCCACTGTATATATAAAAACATGGGGGATTGGAAGTGATCTTAAGCTGATATTAAGCTTTAATATTAAGCCCCACCCCAAAAATAAATAAATAAATAAATAAATACTACCTGATGACTGAAAAAACTGAGTGCTACATAAATGGTAAGTAATGAAAATAGTAATGAAGTCCAGGTGTGACTGATGATAGGGCGCAGGTGTGCGTAATGATGGTTGCCAGGTGTGCGTAAAGATGGGTTGCCAGGACCGGCGGTTAGTTGACCGGTGACATCGAGCGCTGGAGCGGGAGAGCGTGAGTAGACATAACAAAAGTAGAAGTCTTTAGAAACATATTATATTCTTATTTACTATAAACATGACTCCAAAAAGACACAATACATGATTTACCATTAATTTCTATTCAACAATAATACATTATTTACCATTAATTTCTATTCTATAATAATAATCTGAAACACAAACAAATCAAACAGCAAATGCATCCAACAAATTTGTGGAGTCACAAGCTTGGTGTGGTCATAACATGATATGACTATGGGACCAAATACTAAAATTCGGACTACTTTAATACACATACAGTATAAGTGAATTTGTCCCAATACTTTTGATCCCCTAAAATGGGGGACTATGTACAAAAAGTGTTGTAATATATAAACGGTTCACCCTATATGGATGAAAATACCCTCAAATTAAAGCTGACAGTCTGAACTTCAACCTCACAGTCATTGCTTGATTTCAAATCCAAACTTTCGTAGTATAGAGCCAAAATAAGAGAAAATGCTTCATTGTCCAAATAATTCCAGAGGGCACTGTAAGTGGAGATATGTGGAGATATGTGGAGATATGTGGAGGCAGAAGAGTAGATTTGAGAATGTGTGCCCCTGTGATGTCAGCTATCCACCCACACACACAGTTCAGTATGGAGGCAACGCAAATGGGATTTACAGGCACTAAGCAGTAAATGTATCGCTTTGACCTTGCTATTTTGAAAAGAGAAACCGTTGGAAAATACCACAGTAACGGAGAGAACAGGTCTCTTATTACTGGGCAGTATCACAAAACAGAACAAGATGAAAAAGTGAACTTATTTTCTGAATAGAAATGTGTCTATGGCTGGATGTGTGGCCAACATGGCTGGATGTGTGGCCAATATGGCTGGATGTGTGGCCAATATGGCTGGATGTGTGGCCAATATGGCTGGATGTGTGGCCAATATGGCTGGATGTGTGGCCAATATGGCTGGATGTGTGGCCAACATGGCTGGATGTGTGGCCAATATGGCTGGATGTGTGGCCAATATGGCTGGATGTGTGGCCAATATGGCTGGATGTGTGGCCAATATGGCTGGATGTGTGGCCAATATGGCTGGATGTGTGGCCAATATGGCTGGATGTGTGGCCAATATGGCTGGATGTGTGGCCAATATGGCTGGATGTGTGGCCAATATGGCTGGATGTGTGGCCAACATGGCTGGATGTGTGGCCAATATGGCTGGATGTGTGGCCAATATGGCTGGATGTGTGGCCAATATGGCTGGATGTGTGGCCAATATGGCTGGATGTGTGGCCAATATGGCTGGATGTGTGGCCAATATGGCCTGACATTATATTAGTAGAAATTTAAGTTTAAATTTCACAAATCATCTTGGGTGGAAACATCGTTGAGTTTGGAAATCTTTTTCAGCAAACACCACAGTACAGCATAGAGGAGAACAGTTCTAATGTTATTGGGCAGAATCACAGAACAGAACCAAGGCCTACTGTACAGTTGGTCCTAATGCGTTAGCTTGCAGAGATGAAAGTAGAGAGAGGGTCTGTCTTTTCCAGATCAACGTGCCTCAAGGGTGCTGACTGAGGATCGGAAATAGATGGTCAGAATAAGTACAGACTGCTCTGTGATGGGAGCTTACTGTATCCGCTGGGGCCAGCATTCATTTCTAAAAACCAGTTTTTCCTTTGTCATTATGGGGTATTGTGTGTAGATTGATTAGGATAAAAAACAATTTGATCCATTTTGGAATAAGGCTGTAACGTATCACAATGTGGAAAAAGTCAAGTGGTATGAAAACTTGAATACACTGTATATCCATGCTATGATTATTCAGGGATGTTTGCTGTCCACTAATGTTGACCTTATCTCATAAATCATTTACTGTATAGGTGCTATTCTTCAAGAAACAATGGGTATATTTAAAAGACCAAAAATGGATATGGAAAACACAGATTGCACCTTTAAAGCTGCGTAGTTAGCCTCCCCATTTGTGATGAGACATGATGGGGCTCCAGGTGTGCTGTGCATTCATATTCCATACCCATTGTGTTAGTTAATGGATAGCTAATGGATGTCACTTGAGATGCCACATGAGGAAACACATTTGTTATGTGAGTCAGGCCGTGTTGATTATAATGTTGTAGAAGAGATGAGGATCTCTGCTGTAGGCTAAGGTGGCAGGATAGTGACTTGGAATACCATCACCATTACAAACATACATATGTACACACAGGTGCACTCTCACGCACGCACGCACAGGTACACACACACACACACACACACACACACACACACACACACACACTCACACACCTCATGAGCTTGTAACCTTGTAAATCACTCGCAACACCTGCACTAAGCAATCCATCAGTCCCATTCATCCAGCTGTGTGCCTGTCCATTACACTCCTAACAAAGCAGAGCAGCACATACAGTCTTGGATGTGACATTGAATTGACCCATACAATACCAGAGCACAGAGACAGGCCAAAGAACTGTAACATGTCACTTCAGTTCAAAAACAAAGCAGACCATCTGTCATCTGCATGCCATTGTGTAGTATCTAAAGCGTGACTCTTAGCGATTGAAGGGGTGACTTTTAAGTCATGCATTACTCAGATGTTAAACTGACAATACATTTTAGTACCTTTGTACTAAATCTATGAACTGTGTTTTTAAAAGTCTACTGACTCCTTAAGCTTAACATGTTTCTGCTTGTCATGCAGTGAAAGTTGATGCCTCCAGTTTCCTTTTTGGTTTCCTTTTATTTTCCTATTGATAGCTTGGCTCTTATTTTTCTGGTGGACCAGTGGTTGGCGTGCTTTATCCCTGGTCCAGATGTTACTACCTGTGTCTTTAGAGCAGCCATGGCCCAAATGTGTTTCTAGGCTGGTCCTTGTAGGTCGTACAGGCTATACTATTAGTAACCTTAGGACCACTATGCGAATATATTGTATTTTTGTGTGTGTGTGTGAGTGATTGGGTTGAGTGTGAATGTGAACAATAGTTACTTAAACACTTGAAGTACTCCCTTGCCACAAACTTGACATTCTCCAGGAACTTGACCACAAGTTCAAAGCAGCTCAGTTTGGCCTGAAGTAGTTTTTATTTCTGAGAACATAGTTGTTTCTATCTAGGTAAGATAGTGGACTGTGGACATATCTTGCTCTTGGAGTATTTGATAAATGTAGTATTCGTAGTCCTAGCTTTTAGAGTTTGGAAAGAACATGTTCCTATCAGCACCAGAACTCTGAAGTGAAGCGTGTTAGTTTTTTCCCCTCTTGTGATCATCTTTGCTGTTATTTTTGTATTATTTTGTTATTACTACAGCAGCACTACTGCATAAGTTGTCGGAAAGAAGTGGGCCGTTCAATGTGGAGCAATTGAGTGCTACAGAATGTATGACTGCTAATCGTGCTTATAGTCATCTGTGTCTTGCATTTCCAGGCGAGGTTTTATTGCCCCATGTAGCTCAGTTGGTAGAGCATGGCGTTTGCAACGCCAGGGGTTGTGGGTTCGATTCCCACAGGGGGCCAGTATGAAAAATGTATGCACTCACTAACTGTAAGTCGCTCTGGATAAGAGCATCTGCTAAATGACTAAAATGTAAATGTAATGTCAATCAAGCTTCAATCAGCTCCATGTAGATTGCTGGATCTAACAAAGCTATGTTCTTTTGTCTTTTTTACTGCATTGCAGGCTTTTAAGTCCAATTAATCTATCACTGACTGGCTGGGGGATAGCAAAACTCAAATTTAACAAATGTGTGCATCATTCATTCTCTGCCTTTCATGTGGAGGTTGGAATAGCAGATGCTGGTGGAACCTGCAGGGTTCTAAACCATATGGAACTCGGTGTGCGTGTTCATTTTATTTGTGCTTTCAAGTTATTCATGTGGCTTCTAAATTGAACCCCAGAACAACACTATAATGCTTCACAGAAGGATTAGCCGTTTGTTAGACTTTGCTGACGTACTTCATCTGGGTTTCTCAGTTGAAGCAGATCTTTCCGGCCTGTCCCAATCTGGCTAAGCCTGAGATGATTGTGGATGAGACATTTGTCGCATCCCTGCTTAGTCAGCTAATGTAACGCAGCCCTCCACCAAAGTGCAGAGCTGGCAGAACCAGAGCAGACAGCGGGAGGTTACATGACACATTAAGGAGATAAGAGCGGCGTCGATAGTGGTTTGTCTCTCAAACCATTCACAGTTCAGATTTCAGTCTGTCACATTGAAAACCATGATACAGAACAGTAATTGCCTGAAACTCTTTGTGCACCTATAACTTTTAAATGGCTGGTACTTCACACTTTTAATGTTTCCATCCTGTAAGAGTAAATAAGGGGTTGAAAGATCACGTTGAGCTCCGGAGAAAGAGTTGAAGCAGCTTGCAACCAGGCAATTCTACCTCCGTCTAGTGCTCACAATGCTCTGTAAATGGATCACTTAAGAAGTCGATGAGATTTAGTGTGGAGGTCGAGAGTTAGAGCCTTGTTAGATTTTTTTTCATCCAATTTGTAACCCGACCGCAAACAGAGTTCATCTCAACTTCCCTCTCTGTTGTTGCAGACAACAAGTGTCATTCTTAAACGGCTAGGTGCCAAATGCCAAACCATAGAATTTTGCGGTAATGATCCTGCCAAAGTGTTCTGGACAAAGTACATAATGTTAAAGGTCTGACTGTAGTGCCTTTTTAAGCATGAACAACTGTTTTATTGGGCTTCTGGGGCTTAAACAATTTCTAAATAGCCTAACTAACTGCATAACTATGGCCAAGACAATGAAGAAAATAACAAGTGCCAGTCTAAAATGTTGCCAAAGACTAGAATTTAACCATAATGAAACTGTCATGCTGATGTAGAGATTGCAGACAGAGTAGATAATGTGGGCTGCTGGCTTGTTTAGTCTGTTTAGGAAGAAGACATTTGTTAACCGTCTCTAACTGACAAGCAGAAAACAAATACCGGTCTGAAACAAGTTTGGTGCCAAAACAATAGAATTGTACGGTAATGAACCTTTCAGATAGATGCAGAGATTGTAGACAGAGTAGATAATATTAGAGGTCTCAATGTGATTCTTTTCAGCACAAAGCGCCACTTTATTGGGCCACTTGACTGTTTGAGTCTGGGACAGAAAGCATTTCTAAATAGTCTATGATTATTTCTCTTATCTTGACGAAACACTTCACACAAGGAGGTGTAAGCGTTGCTATCAGCATGACAAACAACTTCATTTGACCTGTTGGGTTGGTTTGTTCTGGGACAGAAAGCATTTCTAAATAGCCTCTAACTGACTGCATAACTGTGCCAAACACTAGAACACTAGAATTTTACCGTAATGTACCTGTCAGAATAAAACAGAGTAGATAATGTTAGAGATCTCACTGTGATTCATATCAGTTGATTAACTACTTTCATTGGGACTGCTTGGTTGTCTAGTCTGGGGGCGGAAAATATTTCTACATAGTATCTAACTGGCTGCACTGCATAACTATGACCGACAACGAAGCAGCAGCATACACATTCCATATTCCAAGTATTCTAAGTATTCTAAGTATTCTAAGTCATCCACCCAAACTGTGTGCACCGTGTGTGACGATTGTCAGTGAATCAGTGAACCTTGCCATGGCTCTCTCCCGCAACGAGACACTTTGAATGAAGAGGTGTTAGCGTTGCTATCCTACCACAGCCCTAATTCAACACTACCGGCGGTACTCTGATAATGCAGCGGTGAATCATTAGTCCTCATTCTCTTTTAGTAATGTATTCTCTCAACCCTGCAGGTCTGGCAGCCTCACAGATTTCAAATTGAGGCTTGATTGCTAATAAAAGTCTGCAACGCGAGACAGTGATTTCAGTTTTGGCTGAGGAGGAGGGGCATGTTTTTTGAACGGTTGAGATGTGATGGCTTCATCTAAATGATGATTAACGGTGGTCCCCAGATAAAAGAGGACTAACACCTGTGCCTATTATCCTCTTATGAGCTGCTGATGACACGTTCCACATCTGGCCAGCACTCTAAATGCATTAGCTGATGTGCAAAAAAGGGTTTCCATTATTTTGGCAGTTACCCATATGTAGCTTCTGTGTTTCTGCCTGAGTGATATAGGCCAGCCAGAATGAAGCTTTTACAGAGATGGACCAACACCTGTGCACAGTATCGCCCTAATGAGTTACCTGGTGACACATTTTAAACACCTGGTAACAATACTTAATACAGTGTCTTCTGTACTGCTGCCTGGTATATTTAAGTTACTGTATGCTGAAGAAAATATGCCCATACCAGAATTATGCTCTTACAGACACGGACAAAAAAGCAATGCTTAGTATCTCCCTAAAACTCACATCTGGAAGATGGCAACTATAATAAATACAGTAGGATTTGTGCTACTTATTACATATTTAAGTAATACTTACATGCTTCTGCATGGCATATTGCATTTCCTGAAGAAATAGGCCCATGCATAATGAGGCTTGCTGTTACAGTAGAGAGATGTGCTAATGGATATGAACTCTATGGGCCAACCACATGATATAGGCCGACTCTTCTACGCTGGCTCCTCTGGGATTTGGAGAGTGCGTTGGGACGCCCCCCCACACACACACACACACACTCAGCTGAGGCCTGCATTACTTTCATATCACATTACTTGCATTATACATTCTCCACAATGTACTGTGCGAAATGGTGTCGTGGAATATTCTCAAAAAGATTCCTCTTAGACACCGAAGCTTGTTAGTTCAAGTAAACCTTATTACAAAGTAACAAGCTGAGCTGCTCCGCGGAGCAACTGCCGGTCCCAGACTCGGTGATCTCTTTTTATACAGTTACATGCCTACATAACTTCATAGTCACGCCTCTTTATGTTAATGTACAACATTATTATATTTTTGTCTCGTATGCTCTTGTTCACGCCCAGTTCTGCTTTGGTTTCCCCTCCTTCCTGGCACTAATCTTTGGGCGTGAACTATATTGGTGGCGTGACTTTAACAGTTTCTTTTTTTTTTTTACAATGTAAATACATACAATAATACAAGTACTTACTTGTGGGTGATTATATGATTATGTAGTCCACTCCCTTAAGCCTTTGAGGGTAATTATAGGATTATATAGTCAACTCCCTTAAGCCTTTGAGGGTGATTATATGATTATGTAGTCAACTCCCTTAAGCCTTTGAGGGTGATTATATGATTATGTAGTCAACTCCCTTAAGCCTTTGAGGGTGATTATATGATTATGTAGTCAACTCCCTTAAGCCTTTGAGGGTGATTATATGATTATGTAGTCAACTCCCTTAAGCCTTTGAGGGTAATTATAGGATTATGTAGTCAACTCCCTTAAGCCTTTGAGGGTAATTATAGGATTATGTAGTCAACTCCCTTAAGCCTTTGAGGGTAATTATAGGATTATATAGTCAACTCCCTTAAGCCTTTGAGGGTAATTATAGGATTATATAGTCAACTCCCTTAAGCCTTTGAGGGTAATTATAGGATTATATAGTCAACTCCCTTAAGCCTTTGAGGGTAATTATAGGATTATATAGTCAACTCCCTTAAGCCTTTGAGGGTAATTATAGGATTATATAGTCAACTCCCTTAAGCCTTTGAGGGTAATTATAGGATTATATAGTCAACTCCCTTAAGCCTTTGAGGGTAATTATAGGATTATATAGTCAACTCCCTTATAATGATTCTGTTTACTATCTTATGACTTCACAATACACGCAATGGAAAAACACCTAGAATGGCAATGCCGGTGGGACTGAGGGGGCAGAGAGAGAACTGTATGGAAGAGAACTCAAAAAGCTTCCCAGAGAGACTTCAAAGTGACTTTAATTTGCAGTGAGGGTTGGTTGATTACTAGGTCTACAACAGGGTGAGAGGTTTTTAGTTGTTACATGATTTTCTGACTTCAGCCCCTGACATTTAGTCCCTCTCTAGTTGCTAAGTTAAATTGTGTCATGTTTCCTATTTTACAACTGACGAGCAATCCAAGTAGTTCACAATCTGACATTGATTTCATGTTTTCACTTCGCACGTCTCTCTTGCATAACATTTCTCTTGTTTTAATATCCTTGTGAGGACTTCTGGTCCCCACAAGGATAGTAAAACCAAAAACACACACACTCACACTCACTCACACACACACACACACACACACACACACACACACACACACACACACACACACACACACACACACACACACACACACACACACACACTGTTGCTCCCTTATTTTTCTCTTTTGTCTCTCTCTCCCTCCGACCTTCGACCTCCGACCTCCTCAGTTATTCATGAGCCATCTGTCTGGATGAGATGAGTGCTGTGGCATATGTGTGGCAGACAGGCCCTGATCTGTCCCTCTGCCGCTCCACTAATTGTGTCCTTGTCTGTATACTAGACCAGGGGCTCCCCCAGAAACACACACGAGTGCAAACGCAAACGCAAACACTCACAAACACGCATGCACGCACAAAAGCAAAATGCACGTGCGCGCACACACACACAAACACACACGCACACCACGGGTGCTCCCACTCCAAAGCTAGTTATACACCATCTTATCCTTAATACCCTGATCAGGACACACATATGTTTATGTGCCGTTAGATTACCTGTTCTACCCTGCATATATTAATGTCAGGGAAACATTTAGGAACTGTAGTTCTATCCCTGCATATGTGAACGACCGGCTCGATTCGGTCTTATGTAACAAAATTTGAAATTGTGTTTTTTTTACATTGGATAAACGTAGAGACTCGGAGCTAGAAAATGGTATATCATACACTACAGTTGAGGGACAATGGGAATGTAATTCTGCTTTGAATGTTGATAAACTTGTAACCCCACTTTTGAGAAAATGACCCTTAAATGTTTTGGTAGACCTACTAGAGAGCTCTTCTTTGTCTACACCCATTCAGCATCGTTCACACCCTCTAAAGCCTTAGCCCCACCCATCTCTTTAAGGATTCACCATGAGGCAATGTACTAAACAACCAAAGATTCCAAGACTAAAGGCTGGTTTATACTACGTCTATCGACATGTCTGTAGACAGCTGTTGCAGTGACATCATGAACATTCTATTGTCGTCCGACATCAAACTTGTCGTTGTCGTCATGAAAAAGTATAAACACAAAAACGACAGGCTGCATGACATCAGCAGCCTGGTGGTCCAAAATAGCATAACTGATAACACTCATAAACCCATCCGTTTAAAAATTAATTTAGTATATGTCAATCTAGCAAACCAGTCAACTAAAAGCAACTTTCGAAACAATGTTTTGGTTTGTTTCTAGCTTGTTAGCTAGCAAGCTAACATTAAGTTATCTGGCTAGCCAGTTAAATTTTTTTACATATCATGTAGCTGACAACGTCTTAACTTTAGCTAATTTGTATTCGTTATTACAGGAAAATAAACTCACAACAAGATCATTATTTACAAGTTAATGGCGAGTTAATGGTGAGCTAATTACAGAAAATAGCTTACTGTTGTGAGTGTGATGAAATAAAAGCAGGGCATTCTACTGGATATTTTTTTTACTTGGACACTGTCTCGTTGGCCTAGTGTTACATCCTAATTTGACTTTGGTGCAGGTCATGTTGTTCTTCACATTACCGTCTCTGATAAACACAAACTAAATCAAATAAAAAAGTGTAATGTCACATGCACAGGATACAGAAGTTGTAAACGGTAAAGTGAAATGGTTACTTGCATAGTGGAGCTAGATAGCTAGATAAACAATGAACCATAATCCCAACTCATAACATTACTACCCTGCATGAAACTGCTGGTAGCTAAAGCTAACTGACTAGGTTCAATGTTAGCTAGCTAGCTAACATTAGGCTAGAACTAGCAATGCAAATGGCTCTGAGATACGAATAATATTACTAAAACAGATCATACACTTAACGTTAACTAGCGAGCCAGCCAGCTAACGGTAACTAGCTAGCTAACATACGCTTGAACTTGTAATGAAAACGACTTTCTGACTAAATTAGAAATGTATCATATATGAAAATGTAGCTAGCTAGACTCTTCCCAGTATACATGGATGAACGCTTCTCCCTCTCTTTCATGGATGCCATGGTGCCAGTAACCGAAAGGTCGCTGGTTCTAATCCCCGAGCCGACTATGTGAAAAATCTGTCGATGTGCCCTTGAGCAAGTCACTTAACCCTAATTGCTCCTGTAAGTCGCTCTGGATAAGAGCGTCTGCTAAATGACTAAAATGTAATGTAAAGATGTTGACCTTAGTTTGAAGATGTAATCTGGAGACAGGTGTTTTATACAACAGCCTTCTTCTGTGTGTTCTCTTTTCGACTCCCTCCGCATTATTTGCAATCAAACGCCAGAATTTTCTCCAACTTCTTAGCTATCATACTCTGCTTCCACCGGGCATTCCACTGATTTCAAAACTCGGTCCTCCAGAAAGTGGAGAGCATTAGCAACACTTATCCAGTTCTATGTGATATCTTTCAAAATAGCCGCTTTAGAAAGGATTACCTACACATACTGAGCAGCTCATGTTATAGACAGAAGCATGCTACATGGCAGACCAATCCAAACTAATCTCTCGGCATGTCCAGGCCATCCATTATCTCAGCAAATCATGGCTAGCAGGAAGGTTCCTGTCTTTTTCCATGGTTAAACCAACTAGGCTCGTAATTTAACAATTATATTCGCATTTACAGATGGCATACAAGTTTGTTATTAAGGCACATAAAAGTGCACATGTTCCAGCAGCAATTTCTGCCAAAAAATGCATTTGGAAAAAAAAATTAATGTTTACGTTCAATGGCTCTCCTGTAAAGTAGTGACGCGCGACATTACCTGTTGCCTAGTTACCTGAAACGAGTCACATATGTTCATGCCAGGGAAACATTTAGGGACATTAGTTCCGTCGCTGCATAAATTAATGTTGGAAAACATTAGGAACTATAGTTTCATCCTTGTATGTTAACCTCTACGGTATTGGTGTCCCGTACACAGGACAGTTGAGCTAACTTGCGCTAATGTGATTAGCATTACTGTCCAGGACATAGACATGTCTTATATAGGCAGAAAGCTTTCATTCTTGTTAATCTAACTGCACTGTCCAATTTACAGTAGCTATTACAGTGAAATAATACCATGCTATTGTTTGAGGAGAGTGCACAACAACAAAAAACTTATCACAGCAACTGGTTTGATACAGTCACCTCTGAAGGTAAATAATGTACTTACATTCAGTAACCTTGCTCTGATTTGTCATCCAGAGGGTCCCAGAGATAAAATGTAGCATAGTTCTATTTGATGAAATCCATTTTTATATTCAAATGTAGGAACTGGGTTCTACAGTTTGAACCCTTGCTGTCTCTGGCTCCACACCCACCCCACCCGGCCATCTAGATGTGTGAAAGTTGGTGTATAAGCTAATAATCCATCATGTATGACATTCCTGGGAGTGTGTAAACTTACATTTTATATTGCCAAATCATTTTTGTATGTTCTCTATAGTAATGTACTTGAAAATGTATAAATTGACCAATTACACACATTTGGGCAGACATCTTATGCCAAAACCTAAATTGTGCCTAAACTGCAATGTTACATTGTGGCCTTTCTCTTGCATTTCAAAGACGATGAATCTAATGTGTTATATTCTCCTACATTAATTTCACATTTCCACAAACTTCAAAGTGTTTCCCATCAAACGGTATCAAGAATATACATACCCTTGCTTCGGATCCTGAACTACAGGATTTGGGTATGTAATTTTAGGCGAAATTTGAAAAGAAGGATCCGATCCTTAAGAGGTTAAAGAGGGAAGCATTTACGAGCGGAACCAACTCTTCAAATCCGGTTTCCCATCATGCCGTATACTCAGTGAATTCCCCTTGAAAGAGTAAATGCCACCAGTCAAAGATGTGCAGTACCAGTCAAATGTTTGGACACACCTACTCATTCAAAGGTTTTTCTTAATGTTTTACTATTTTCTACATTGTAGAATAATAGTGAAGACATCAAAACTATAAAATAACACATATGGAATCATGTAGTAACCAAAAAAGTGTTAAACAAATCAAAATATATTTTAGATTTGAGAGTCTTCAAAGTATCCACCCTTTGCCTTGATGACAGTTTTGCACACTCTTGGCATTCTCTCAACTAGCTTTATTAGGAATGCTTTTCCAACAGTCTTGAAGGAGTTCCCACATATGCTGAGCACTTGTTGGCTGCTTTTCCTTCAGTCTGCGGTCCAACTCATCCCAAACCATATCAATTGGGTTGAGATTGGGTGATTGTGGAGGCCAGGTCATCTGATGCAGCACTCAATCACTCTCCTTGGTCAAATAGCCCTTACACAGCCTGGAGGTGTGTTTTGGGTCATTGTCCTGTTGAAAAACAAATGATAGTCCCACTAAGCGCAAACCAGATGGGATGGCGTATCGCTGCAGAATGCTGTGGTAGCCATGCTGGTTAAGTGTGCCTTGAATTCTAAATAAATCACTGACAGTGTCACCAGGAAAGCACCCTCAGACCATCACACCTCCTCCTCCATGCTTCCTGGTGGGAACCACACATGCGGAGATCGTCCGTTCACCTACCCTGCATCTCACAAAGACACGGCGGTTGGAATCAAAAATCTCTAATTTGGACTCATCAGACCAAAGGACAGATTTCCACCGGTCTAATTTTCATTGCTCGTGTTTCTTGTCCCAAGCAAGTCTCTTCTTATTATTGGTGTCATTTAGTTCAACCATGAAGGCCTGATTCACGCAGTCTCCTCTGAACAGTTGATGTTGAGATGTGTCTGTTACTTGAACTCTGTGAAGCATTTATTTGGGCTGCAATTTCTGAGGCTGGTATCTCTAATGAACTTATCCTCTGCAGCAGAGGTAACTCTGGGTCTTCCTTTCCTGTGGTGGTCCTCATGAGAGCCAGTTTCATCATAGCCCTTGATGATTTGTGTTACTGCGCCTGAAGAAACTTTAAAAGTTCTTGAAATCTTCCGGATTGACTGAACTTCATGTCTTAAAGTAATGGTGGACTATTGTTTCTCTTTGCTTATTAGAGCTGTTCTTGCCATAATATGGACTTGATCTTTTCCCAAATAGGACTATCTTCTGTATACCACCCCTACCTTGTCACAACACAACTGATTGGCTCAAACACATTAATTCCACAAATTAACTTTTAATAAGGCACACCTGTTAATTGAAATGCATTCCAGGTGACTACCTCATGAAGCTGGTTGAGAGAATGCCAAGAGTGTACAAAGCTGTCATCAAGGCAAAGGGTGGCTACATTGAAGAATCTCAAATATAAAATATGTTTTGAGTTGATTCCATATGTTTTATTTCATAGTTTTGATGTCTTCACTATTTTTCTACATTGTAGAAAATAGTCAAAATAAAGATAAACCCTGGAATGAGTAGGTGTGTCCAAACTTTTGACTGGTACTGTAGGTCCTAGTATGACAGCCAGGAAGAGGTTTAAATGCACTTCATCACCATACACAATCACTTGGCTTTACAACCACTTTGTGACAGCGCTTTGAGAACATCACATTGCCCTTAGCTTATTCACTTCTACATGATATTAAGCTGCATTTGTATGCATGAATGCATTTACAACAAACAAACAGCCTAAAGTACACAGATCTGGACTATATTTGGAACATGTTAAATTCCACAACAACAACAACGTTGTGTGATCAAAGATAGAAAGAGGCCATCTCCAAGAGAGAGACATCACTTCTCTTCCCTTCTCCTCTCAGCTAAGGGATAACACTGTCATGTTACCCGTCCGGGCCCGATCCATTTGTCTTCAGAATGAAGCCAGCGTGATGCATTGTGGACCCGGTGGCTCCCCCACATGCCTTTGTGCTCTCAGGGCGCCTGGCCGGGTCGCCGGGTCAGAGTGGGATGCCTCCATCATGCTGAGACAAAGCACCGGATGGGCCTGGAATAGTGGAGTAGTGAAGTAGCAAACACACACACACACACACACACACACACACACACACACACACACACACACACACACACACACACACACACACACACTGCCAGGGACGTACAGTATGCAAATGAGCCGGGAGGGAGTCAGGCTAGTCATGCACTGCTGCGTTAAGTAAACAGCTCTCTCTGTCCTCCTAACCCCTCCTCACGCCTTGCTATTATCTCAAGCGTTTTCTGTTCTCCACATTGTTCTTTTTGTTTTGGCAAATAATACAATTAGACGAGTGAGGAGTATCCTTGATGTCTGCCATTCATCACTAGGTTGTTAACTGTCTGGGCATATCTCCACCTCTGTCTCCCTGTCTGCCTCTCTGTCTGTGTCTCAATTGGAACCCTATTCTATATATAGTACACTACTTTTCACCAGGATCCATAGGGCTCTGGTCAAAAGTAGTGCACTATACAGGCAATAGGGTGCCAATTAGGACAACCTCTGCCTCCTTTTGTGAGGAAAAGTGCTTCTCAAACATGCAGGAGAGCCTGTTTAGTTTATAAAGAGCTTGGAAGGAAGTCTGGCCGCTACAAGACGAAGAGGTTCTTGTCTCATCTTAGACAGAGTTAAGATTGTTGTTAGACCATAATGGACTTTTCAAGAGGGACAGATGTGCCAGTTTAACGGGAACACTAGAGATTTGGATTTGTGACTGTTGCTGTGTTAGGACTGTGGTTAGACACAACAGATAAGGGAGATAACATGTTGAAATCAAAGCTGTCAAAATGAGATAAAGATAAATAGCTTTTTGTGGATTGATGCTGCATTTTGCGATTATTTGATATGAAGGTTAGCACCAGTACAATGTTATATATGCATTCATTATGTCAGTGTAGCCACATGCATATTTTACATTAGTATATTGCAGCACTATAAAGTTGATTGGAATTGGGAATAACAGTTGAAAGATTGAGTTTGATATACCCAACCGCTCAATAGTGAGGGCAAACTATTAGCAATGATGTTGTGATAGCTAGGAGAAAGTCCTATAGGTAAAAGGTGAGGGAAGAATCAGAGGTCAGTAGACATGTCAGGACGTACAGTTTAGTAGACTTATCAGGTCAATACCGTGTGTGAGTGCAAACTTTTACATTGATGATGATGTTTTGAGACATGGTTGAATTCTCGAAAGCAGAAGGTGAGACAACTTCTGTGAACTGTCAAGTCACACAGAGGTCATTCTGAAACAGCAGAGGGAAAAGTAGCACTTTAATTGAAGAAGAGTAAGCACAGTAAAAACAAAGTCCAAAGGGGTCAACGTGATGAGCGTAAAATGGCTTTGGATTGTTCATTTGGTTTGACAGGGACTAATGGCGAGGCATTTGATATAGTACTATATAAAGAAACCAGTCAGCGGGCAAAAAATAATTGGTGACGAAAAAGCTGATGACATCTGACTTGCTTAGAGTCAGAAGATGCTAATGAAGATACAATTACGACGGGAGCTCAGAAAACCGGATCTCCGAAACAAAGTCGAGTGGGTGGACATAGCCTGTTAATGAACAGAAAAAACAAGACAACGCGTGGACATACAGTGAGGAGATACAAAGCATGCTCTATCTGCAGCGGTTCAAATATATATTGCTATTGTTAGGAAAGCAGGAGCTGGGGCTGGGAGGGAAGGGAAAAAAGTGATGCGATGCAGAACGAAAGAGTAGTGGAAGGAAACTCTTGACAGCTTTCCGGTGGCAGAGTATGTCTGACTGAAGGTTGAGCAGGGAGATTGGAGGGAAAGTGCAACAGAGGGCTGCTGTCAGGCCACACCACAGCCTCCGTTAACAAGGAACAGGGATGAGCTTCTACTGCTGCATTAACAGCAGCAAGGCAGGATGGAGGGATGGAGAGGGATGGAGAGGGAGATGGAGAATGGGAGAATGGGAGGGAGGGAGGGAGGGAGGGAGGGAGGGAGGGAGGGAGGGAGGGAGGGTCTGGGTGGGTGGGTGGGTGGGTGGGAGGGAGGGAGGGAGGGAGGGAGGGAGGGAGGGAGGGAGGGAGGGTCTGGGTGGGTGGGTGGGTGGGTGGGAGGGAGGGAGGGAGGGAGGGTCTGGGTGGGTGGGTGGGTGGGTGGGAGGGAGGGAGAGGGTGTGGTAGAAAAAGTGAGAGTGAGGGAGGAGTTGAGCGAGGGAGGCAGAGAGAGGGATGGGGAATGGAGGGAGGCAGGGGAGGAAGAAGAGGAGGAAAGAGAGATAGAGGGATGGAGAAGACGGGAGGGGTAAAGCTCATGCATTTTCCAATACTTCACTACCTGTCACGGCAGAGAGCCTGGGATTCCAGTGATGGTTGAAGCAGCTGGGAATGGAAATCCTCACTTATGAGAGGGGCTATGGTCGGATTCACTGAGATTTGGCCAATATCTGCCATTGCCACCTGCCACCTGACATGGCATATTGGATTCGGATTCGGACTCTCCTGCTGTCACACTCTGACGTCTTGATCTGCCTTTGATGAATTAGTGAAATCTCTGTACTTGTATATGTACTGTGTCTGCATGTTCCATTGTCAGGTTAGAGATATAACATTGTTCCATTGTTAGGTTAGAGATAGAACATTGTTCCATTGTTAGGTTAGAGATAGAACATTGTTCCATTGTTAGGTTAGAGATAGAACATTGCATTTCTATAATTCAAGGGGAAATTGATTACGAGTTGAAAGGCCCAAAATAATTAGAAACACCATGTTTACCACAATCATGCTGGATCATCTGAACTGATATTTGCAGCAAATTATTGACGAAAGCAAATGCGCTGTTCTCTCTTTTTAACATGTTCTGCCTCCGGGTCGAACACATACACACACCTTTACAAGTCTTAATCAGCTGAGAATCATTGCAGCTAACAAGTCCTTCCTGTATCTCATCTTCACGCTTGCAGCTGCACTCAGTCATGGCCGCCTTGTAGACTACAGCACCCAGGGGGGGTTCCTCTACCCTCTTCTCTCCACGCTGGAAACCAACAGACCTGGGTTCAAATATTATTTGAAATCTTTCAAATACTTTGAGCGTGTAGTCTAGCCTGCCTAGTGTGAAATGGTATGCAGCACTTTGACTATTCTATTGGTTCCATTGCAACAGACAAGCTCAGTCAAACACAGATAACATATTTAAAGTGATCTAAAATATTTGAACCTAGGTCACCTCTCCACCCTGGCAACCAGCACCAAGCCCCACCACACGTATCTTTACACGACAGGCTAAATGTCAAACCGTCGGAAAACTCTAGAACGCCATTAGTTACGTCCACCCTATTAGCGCTGGCTAATTCTGCATAAAATCGACCCACCCATATTTAATCAGCTTCTCGGGACCCCTCTCCTCGATTTCCCGGGGCTTCATGCTTGCGTTGGTAGCAGGGAGGAAATGGGTCCCCAGGGCCAAATAACCACCGACGGGGTCTCTCTTTAAAGACACACTGCATCACTAGTAAGGAGAGAGCTATCTCCCTTCAGAGGGCCCTGTTATGCAGAATTTGAATTTGGATGTTACTTAAACTGTATACAGTGAGAGAAAAAAGTATTTGATCCCCTGCTGATTTTGTACGTTTGCCCACTGACAAAGACATGATCAGTCTATAATTTTAATGGTAGGTTTATTTGAACAGTGAGAGACAGAAGAACAACAAAAAAATCCAGAAAAACGATGTCAAAAATGTTATAAATTGATTTGCATTTTAATGAGGGAAATAAGTATTTGACCCCTCTGCAAAACATGACTTAGTACTTGGTGGCAAAACCCTTGTTGGCAATCACAGAGGTCAGATGTTTCTTGTAGTTGGCCACCAGGTTTGCACACATCTCAGGAGGGATTGTCGTAGAAATATTTGACTCAAAAGTAGTCAACTCAAAAATATCTCACAAGAAACTGAATCCAAAAATTAGACTTTATTAGTTGCGTAACAAAGCCGAGCTTGCTCCATGGAACAACTGGCTCTCCGTGGCTCAAAGATCTCCTTTTATACAAATACAAGTGCATAGTCATCCTTACATAGGATATACAGTTACTCCCCTTAGGGTAAATGATTAACTTCTTTCATGGCCACGCCACCCTTATCTTTCAACGTCTAGATGTCACATGTTGTTTTCTCCAAAAAGGCTATGTGAACTTTTCCAGATGAGACCTCTTTCCCTTATCTCATTATATTGGTGGCAGACCCTTTCTTAAAAATAATACACATACATACATTAAGGCATTGGCTATATTCCTTATTTGAGCATGCATCTGGATTACAAAGTATCAACCATGTTTACTATATTTTACCTTTTAGCACTTCCCAACATTTGCCTTATAAAATATATAAATAGGATTTGGTCCCACTCCTCTTTGCAGAGCTTCTCCAAGTCATTAAGGTTTCGAGGCTGACGTTTGGCAACTCGAACCTTCAGCTCCCTCCACAGATTTTCTATGGGATTAAGGTCTGGAGACTGGCTAGGCCACTCCAGGACCTTAATGTGCTTCTTCTTGAGCCACTCCTTTGTTGCCTTGGCCGTGTGTTTTGGGTCATTGTCATGCTGGAATACCCATCCACGACCCATTTTCAAAGCCCTGGCTGAGGGAAAGAGGTTCTCAGCCAAGATTTGATGGTACATGGTCCGTCCATCGTCCCTTTGATGCGGTGGTTGTCCTGTCCCCTTAGCAGAAAAACACCCCCAAAGCATAATGTTTCCACCTCCATGTTTGACGGTGGGGATGGTGTTCTTGGGGTCATAGGCAGCATTCCTCCTCCTCCAAACACGGCGAGTTGAGTTGATGCCAAAGAGCTCAATTTTGGTCTCATCTGACCACAACACTTTCACCCAGTTCTCCTCTGAATCATTCAGATGTTCATTGGCAAACTTCAGACGGGCCTGTATATGTGCTTTCTTGAGCAGGGGGACCTTGCAGGATTTCAGTCCTTCACGGCATTGTGTGTTACCAATTGTTTTCTTGGTGACTATGGTCCCAGCTGCCTTGAGATCATTGACAAGATCCTCCCGTGTAGTTCTGGGCTAATTCCTCACCGTTCTCATGATCATTGCAACTCCACGAGGTGAGATCTTGCATGGAGCCCCAGGCCGAGGGAGATTATCAGTTATTTTATGTTTCTTCCATTTGCGAATAATCGCACAAACTATTGTCACCTTCTCACCAAGCTGCTTGCCGATGGTCTTGTAGCCCATTCCAGCCTTGTGTAGGTCTATAATCTTGTCCCTGACATCCTTGGAGAGCTCTTTGGTCTCGGCCATGGTGGAGAGTTTGGAATCTGATTGATTGATTGCTTCTGTGGACAGGTGTCTTTTATGCAGGTAACAAACTGAGATTAGCAGCACTCCCTTTAAGAGTGTGCTCCTAATCTCAGCTCGTTACCTGTATAAAAGACACCTGGGAGCCAGAAATCTTTCTGATTGAGAGGGGGTCAAATACTTATTTCCCTCATTAAAATGCAAATCAATTTATAACATTTTTGACATGCGTTTTTATGGATTTTTGTTGTTATTTTGTCTCTCACTGTTCAAATAAATCTACCATTAAAATTATAGACTGATCATTTCCTTGTCAGTGGGCAAACGTACAAAATCAGCAGGGGATCAAATACTTTTTTTCCTCACTGTATATGCCATTTGTAAATGTAAAGGAAAGCACTGCATTGGTGATTTGAGGGAAAATATATGTATTGATGTAATTTCAATATCTAATGGCAATGTCTGATTGCAGAACATTACCATTACTACCAGAGAGCAATTAGCTGATTTGATTTACAGGAAATAACAATCAAAAACCAATCAAGAGATAGTCAGAGGTGTTAAAATTACAAACATTCACATTTAGAAACCATTTAGGAACCAGATTTACATGGAAATTAAGATGAAGTATTTTTTATGTAGTTTGTAGAACTGACCCTCTCTCTCTCTCTCTCTCTCTCTCTCTCTCTCTCTCTCTCTCTCTCTCTCTATCTCTCTCTCTCTCTCTCTCTCTCTCGCTCTCTCTCTATCTCTCTCTCTCTCTCTCTCTCTCTCTCTCCCTCCAGGGGGCCGACTCCTGTTCCTGGTGGTGTGGTTAAACCTGGTGCCTCGAGGAGCGGACGGCTGCCCGGCCAAATGTGTGTGTTACAGCGAGCCGCGGCCCACCGTGGCCTGCCAGCAGCAAGGACTGTTCTCCATCCCTACCGAGATCCCCGTGCGGAGCCAGCGGATATTCCTCCAGAGCAACAAGCTGACCGTGGTCCGCTCCACCAGCTTCAGCTCTGTGCACAACCTTACCGTCCTCTGGATGTACTCTAACAATATCAGCCACATTGAGGCCGGGGCCTTCTACGGTCTGGAGCGACTGGAGGAGCTGGACATTGGGGACAACAGTAACCTGAGGATCATCAGCCCCACGGCCTTCAGGGGTCTGTCCAAGCTTCACACCCTCCATCTGCACAGGTGCGGCCTGTCGGAGTTACCTGTCGGAGCGTTCCAGGGACTGTTCTCCCTGCAGTACCTCTACCTGCAGGACAATAACCTGCTGGCCCTGCACGACGACACCTTCCTGGACCTGGCCAACCTCACTTATCTGTTCCTGCACAACAACAAGATCAAGACTGTGTCGGACCACATGCTGCGCGGCCTCATCAACCTTGACCGCCTGCTGCTGCACCAGAACCGGGTCATCTACGTCCAGCCAAGGGCATTCAGCGACCTGGGGAAGCTGACCACGCTGTTCCTGTTCTACAACAACCTTACCGTGCTGACCGGGGAGACCATGGACCCGCTGGTGTCCCTGCAGTACCTGCGTCTCAATGGGAACCAGTGGGTATGTGACTGTCGGGCCAGTACCCTGTGGGACTGGTTCAAACGCTTCAAGGGCTCCAGCTCGGAGCTCGAGTGTAACGTCCCCCTGGAGTTGTTCGGGAAGGACCTGAAACGGCTGAAGAGTAACGACCTGGAAGGGTGTGTGGAGACGCCCCAGATCCAGACCCAGCTCTTCAGCTCCAAGCCGCACTCCGGAAAATTGCCCTCCACGGAAAATCCTCTAGGAGACGGAATTCCCAGGTGTTGTCTTCCAGACAACGATAAGTCCTCTATCATCTCCGGGAAAGCCATCCCTGACCCCTCATCCTACAACAGCCGTCAGATCACCAACAACCCCCTCAAGGAGAAGGAGAACATATCCAAGACCAAATTCAGAGAGCAGGAGCGAACGAAAAACGAGACCATCCGGAATAAGCAGAGTCTCAACGACGGGCCTCTGGGGACCCTGTCCAACAACCTTGACCAGTCATTGGACCAAATCGAAGACCTGGAATCTTCTACAGCCCCAACCAGGAAGAAAAAGAAGTGCACTAAAAAGCCCAAATCTGACACCCAGTGTCTCAAAGGCCATGGATCTACAATGCAGGTGGCGCTGAGTTCTCTCTTCATGTCCATAATCTGGATCTGGTTCTTGTTGGCCATGTCTTAGGACTTTAGGGCCTGGCTGGGATTAGATCACATGCTAAATAAACATTGCTGGGACTTACAGATTGTTATTAATGCTCATGACAATAATACAGAATCTTTCTGCAGTGACCTCTGACCTCCAATAATAGCCCAGAGACTGATAACCAGGAAGTCAGGTTTGGACACATTACCAGGGTAACAAGGACTAATTCCTTGAAGTTAAACTACAACAGAAGTTAAAATACAATTTAACAAAATGGATGCCTTTACAGAACACGTCATATCTAATGTATATAATAAAATCAGTGCCCAAATTGTTTGTTCTGTATGTACTTTACTGTACCGTGTCTAAGCTACACCACTTTGGAGACTCTCCTTATTACTATCAAAAAGCTTTTACTGCAAAGACAGTGACTGCTGAGACAGACCACTGAAAACAATAAGAAAAAACATGAATTCCGAGGGCCGGCTGAACGCACACAAAGAACGTTTATTGAAAAATAGATTTTCACCCCCCCCCCCCATTATTTATTAAAAAAGTGATGCATTTGTTGGGTACTGTTATGTTTTTTTATGTTTATACGTATTTCAGTAAAGACAAATGTTTATTGTTCCCCAGTTTGAGTTCTGTTTTCATCACAGTAAGGGTAAAGGTATCTTTGGCTAATAGAAGGCTGGCTAAATATTTTACAGAGATTGCAATGGAATCATAGATATGCTTTTTATTTTACTTGTGTAAAAGTATGAATATATTATGAATAAAAGGTCTCCTTTCATATAACTGGTTGGTTATTGATGTGTTCTTTTTAGGCACTAGAGGATAACTCTTCAGTATAACTAGTAATACAATCACACATAATTCAACAGCATCAAACAGAATCACTCATGACTACTCAATTGTATTTTACTTCTTCAGGCTATTGTTCATGAACACAATGTAATGTAATGTATGTCCAAATATATAGTAGACCTATGGCAGTGTCTGAATTTCTTCGCACATAGACATATTAAACCTTAATATACATTGTGTATGATCTAAAAGACACAACGACATATTGCATAACATAAATAAAAGCAGAGGCAGGTTCCCTCTTGCACTGCCAACTCAGGTATTACATCATCAACAATCATAAAAATGTACAACAACATTATGTTATGCTATTTTAATGAGGTACAGTGCCTTGCAAAATAATTCATCCCCCTTGGCGTTTTTCCTATGCATTACAACCTGTAATTTAAATGGATTTTTATTTGGATTTCATGTAATGGACAAATTGGTGAAGTGAAATGAAGAAAATAACTAATTATAAAAAATAAATAACGGAAAAGTTGTGCATGCATATGTATTCACCCCCTTTGCTATGAAGCCCCTAAATAAGATCTGGTGCAACCAATTACTTTCAGAAGTCACATAATTAGATAAATAAAGTCAACCTGTGTGCAATCTAAGTGTCACATGATCTGTCACATGATCTCAGTATACAGTTGAAGTCAGAAGTTTACATAAACTTAGGTTGGAGTCATTAAAACTCGTTTTTCAACCACTCCACAAATTTCTTGTTAACAAACTATAGTTTTGCCAAGTCGGTTAGGACAACTACTTTGTGCATGACACAAGTAATTATTCCAACAATTGCTTACAGACAGATTATTTCACTTATAATTCACTGTATCACAATTCCAGTGGGTCAGAAGTTTACATACACTAAGATGACTGTACCTTTAAATAGCTTGGAAAATTCCAGAAAAGGATGTCATGGATTTAGAAGCTTCTGATAGGCTAATTGACATCATTTGAGTCAATTGGAGGTGTACCTGTGGATGTATTTCAAGGCCTACCTTCAAACTCAGTGCCTCTTTGCTTGACATCATGGGAAAATCAAAAGAAATCAGCCAAGACCTCAGAAAAAAATTGTAGACCTCCACAAGTCTTGTTCATCCTTGGGAGCAATTTCCAAATGCCTGAAGGTACCACGTTCATCTGTACAAACAATAGTACGCAAGTATAAACACCATGGGACCACGCAGCCATCATACCGCTCAGGAAGGAGACGCGTTCTGTCTCCTAGAGATGAATGTACTTTGGTGCGAAAAGTGCAAATCAATCTCAGAACAACACCAAAGGACCTTGTGAAGATGCTGGAGGAAACAGGTACAAAAGTATATATATCCACAGTAAAACGAGTCCTATAACGACATAACCTGAAAGGCCACTCAGCAAGGAAGAAGCCACTGCTCCAAAACCGCCATAAAAAAGCCAGACTACGGTTTGCAACTGCACATGGGGACAAAGATCGTACTTTTTGGAGAAATGTCCTCTGGTCTAATGAAACAAAAATAGAACTGTTTGGCCATAATGACCATCATTATGTTTGGAGTGTCACGCCCTGGCTCTGGGGACTCTTTAATGTTGAGCCAGGGTGTTAGTTTCTAGGTTTAGTTTTCTAGGTTTCTGTTCTAGATCGTTGTGTTTCTATGTTGGCCGGGGTGGTTCTCAATCAGAGGCAACGTGAATCAGCTGTTGCTTGTTGTCTCTGATTGGGAACCATAATTAGGTAGTCGTTTGGCATTTGTGTGGTGTGGTATCTTGTTCCGTGTAGGTTTGTGTTTGTGAACCTGTGGACTTCACGTATCGTTTGTTGTTTTTGTTCGTGGTGTACTTAATAAAAATCATGTACGCTTATCACGCTGCGCCTTGGCCCGTTTCATCTAATGACGATCGTGACAGAAGATACCACCTCGACTGGGTCAAGCAGCGTGAAGAGGGGAGAGGTTGGACTTGGGAGCAGAGGATGAAGAGTCTGGCGAGAGCCATGGAGGCCATATCCACGGGGGAGAGACAAGCCCAATAAATGTTTAGGGGGGGGGGGCTCACACCGTGGACGACGGGGCTGCTGGAGGCAGATAAGGGGTGAGTTTGTGGACAAGGAGAGAAGGCCACCGGGTTACGGGAGCCATTGGTGATTAGAGGGAAGGAAAGTGTAGAGGCACGGCGAGAGGTACTGAAGTGTGTTGCCAGTCCGGTTCGGCCCGTTCCTGATCCCCGTATAAGGCCAGTGGTGTGTGTTCCCAGTGCGGTCCGGCCTGTTCCTGTCCCTCGCACCAAGCCTGTGATGCACGTCGCCAGCCCGGCCCGGCCTGTTCCTGCCCCTCGCACCAAGCCAATGGTGCGCGTCGCCAGCCCGGCCCAACCTGTTCCTGCCCCTCGCACCAAGCCAATGGTGCGCGTCGCCAGCCCGGCCCGGCCTGTTCCTGCTCCCCGCACCAAGTCAATGGTGCGCGTCGCCAGCCCGGTTCGGCCCGTCCCTGCTCCCCGCACCAAGCCAATGGTGCGTGTCGTCAGCCCGGTCCGGCCCGTCCCTGCTTCCCGCACCAAGCCTGTGGTGCGCGTCGTCAGTCCGGCACAGCCCGTGCCCGTTTCACAGGTGCCTGGTCCGGCACCGGTCAGCTGCTCCACGCCAGAGCAATCCGCTCCACCGGTGTTCAGTCCAGCTCCGGCCAGCAGGGCCAGACCACGAGGGCGAGAGAGAGAGTGGTGGTCGCGCCCGGAGCCGGATCCGCCTCCGAGGCGGAATGCCCACCCGGCCCCTCCCCTGTGGTGTTTGGTTGGCGCGGTCACAGTCCGCGCCTTTGGGGGGGGGGGTACTGTCACGCCCTGGCTCTGGGGACTCTTTAATGTTGAGCCAGGGTGTTAGTTTCTATGTTTAGTTTTCTAGGTTTCTATTCTAGATCGTTGTGTTTCTATGTTGGCCGGGGGGGTTCTCAATCAGAGGCAACGTGAATCAGCTGTTGCTTGTTGTCTCTGATTGGGAACCATACTTAGGTAGTCGTTTGGCATTTGTGTGGTGTGGTATCTTGTTCCGTGTAGGTTTGTGTTTGTGAACCTGTGGACTTCACGTATCGTTTGTTGTTTTTGTTCGTGTGTTGAATATCTAATAATTCATGTACGCTTATCACGCTGCGCCTTGGCCCGTTTCATCTAATGACGATCGTGACATGGAGGAAAAAGGGGGTCCCATGCAAGCCGAAGAACACCATCCCAACCGTGAAGCACAGGGGTGGCAGCATCATGCTGTGGGGGTGCTTTGTTGCAGGAGGGACTGGTGCGCTTCACAAAATAGATGGCATCATGAGGAAGGAAAATTATGTGGATATATATAGTTCCCTGTAGCTCAATTGGTAGAGCATGGCGCTTGCAACGTCAGGGTTGTGGGTTCGTTTCCCACGGGGAGCCAGTATGAGAATGTATGCACTCACTAACTGTAAGTCGCTCTGGATAAGAGCGTCTGCTAAATGACTAAAATGTAAATATATATTGAAGCAACATCTCAAGACATCAGTCAGGAAGTTAAAGCTTGGTAGCAAATGGTCTTCCAAATGGACAATGACCACAAGCATACTTCCAAAGTTGTGGCAAAATGGCTTAAGGACAACAAAGTCAAGGTATTGGAGTGGCCATCACAAAGCCCTGACCTCAATTCTATAGAAAATGTGTGGGCAGAACTGAAAAAGCGTGTGCAAGCAAGGAGGCCTAAAAACCTGACTCAGTTACACCAGCTCTGTCAGGAGGAATGGGTCAAAATGTACCCAACTTTAGACCCAAGTTAAACAATTAAAAGGCACAGCTACCAAATACTAATTTAGTGTATGTAAACCTCTGACCCACTGGGAATGTGATGAAATAAATAATAAACTTAAAGAAATCATTCTCTCTACTATTATTCTGACATTTCACATTCTTAAAATAAAGTGATGATCCTAACTGACCTAAGACAGGTAATTCTTACTAGGGTTAAATGTCAGGAATTGTGAAAAATTGAGTTTAAATGTATTTGGCTAAGGTGTAAGTAAACTCCAGACTTCAACTGTATATACACATGTTCTGAAAGGCCCCAGAGTCTGCAACACCACTAAGCAAGGGGCAACACCAAGCAAGCGGCACCATGAAGACCAAGGAGCTCTCCAAACAGGTCAGGGACAAAGTTGTGGAGAAGTACAGATCAGGGTTGGGATATAAAAAAAAATCTGAAACTTTGAACATCCCACGGAGCACCATTAAATCCATTATAAAAAAATTGAAAGAATATGGCACCACAAAAAACCTGCCAAGAGAGGGCCGCCCACCAGAACTCATGGACCAGGCAAGGAGGGCATTAATTAGAGAGGCGACAAAGAGACCAAAGATAACCCTGAAGGAGCTGCAAAGCTCCACAGCAGAGATTTGAGTATCTGTCCATAGGACCACTTTAAGCCGTACACTCCACAGAGCTGGGCTTTACGGAAGAGTGGCCAGAAAAAAAGCCATTGCTTAAAGAAAAACATAAGCAAACACATTTGGTGTTTGCCAAAAGCTATGTGGGAGACTCTCCAAACATATAGAAGAAGGTACTCTGGTCAGATGAGACTAAAATTGAGGTTTTTGGCCATCAAGGAAAACGCTATGTCAGGCGCAAACCCAACACCTCTCATCACCCTGAAAACACCATCCCCACAGTGAAGCATGGTGGTGGCAGCATCATGCTGTGAGGATGTTTTTCATCGGAAGGGACTGGGAAACTGGTCAGAATTGAAGGAATGATGGATGGCACTAAATACAGGGAAATTCTTGAGGGAAACTTGTTTCAGTCTTCCAGAGATTTGAGACTGGGACGGAGGTTCACCTTCCAGCAGGACAATGACCCTAAGCATACAGTGAGGGAAAAAAGTATTTGATCCCCTGCTGATTTTGTACGTTTGCCCACTGACAAAGAAATGATCAGTCTATAATTTTAATGGTAGGTTTATTTGAACAGTGAGAGACAGAATAAAAACAAAAAAATCCATAAAAACGCATGTCAAAAATGTTATAAATTGATTTGCATTTCAATGAGGGAAATAAGTATTTGACTTCACCTCAATCAGAAAGATTTCTGGCTCCCAGGTGTCTTTTATACAGGTAACGAGCTGAGGTTAGGAGCACACTCTTAAAGGGAGTGCTCCTAATCTCAGTTTGTTACCTGTATAAAAGACACCTGTCCACAGAAGCAATCAATCAATCAGATTCCAAACTCTCCACCATGGCCAAGACCAAAGACCTCTCCAAGGATGTCAGGGACAAGATTGTAGACCTACACAAGGCTGGAATGGGCTACAAGACCATCGCCAAGCAGCTTGTTGAGAAGGTGACAACAGTTGGTGCGATTATTCGCAAATGGAAGAAACACAAAATAACTGTCAATCGCCCTCGGCCTGGGGATCCATGCAAGATCTCACCTCGTGGAGTTGCAATGATCATGAGAACGGTGAGGAATCAGCCCAGAACTACACGGGAGGATCTTGTCAATGATCTCAAGGCAGCTGGGACCATAGTCACCAAGAAAACAATTGGTAACACACTATGCCGTGAAGGACTGAAATCCTGCAGCGCCCGCAAGGTCCCCCTGCTCAAGAAAGCACATATACAGGCCCGTCTGAAGTTTGCCAATGAACATCTGAATGATTCAGAGGAGAACTGGGTGAAAGTGTTGTGGTCAGATGAGACCAAAATGGAGCTCTTTGGCATCAACTCAACTCGCTGTGTTTGGAGGAGGAGGAATGCTGCCTATGACCCCAAGAACACTATCCCCACCGTCAAACATGGAGGTGGAAACATTATGCTTTGGGGGTGTTTTTCTGCTAAGGGTACAGGACAACTTCACTGCATCAAAGGGACGATGGACGGGGCCATGTACCGTCAAATCTTGGGTGAGAACCTCCTTCCCTCAGCCAGGGCATAAAAAATGGGTCGTGGATGGATATTCCAGCATGACAATGACCCAAAACACAAGGCCAAGGCAACAAAGGAGTGGCTCAAGAAGAAGCACATTAAGGTCCTGGAGTGGCCTAGCCAGTCTCCAGACCTTAATCCCATAGAAAATCTGTGGAGGGAGTTGAAGGTTCGAGTTGCCAAACGTCAGGCTCGAAACCTTAATGACTTGGAGAAGATCTGCAAAGAGGAGTGGGACAAAATCCCTCCTGAGATGTGTGCAAACCTGGTGGCCAACTACAAGAAACATCTGACCTCTGTGATTGCCAACAAGGGTTTTGCCACCAAGTGCTAAGTCATGTTTTGCAGAGGGGTCAAATACTATTTCCCTCATTAAAATGCAAATCAATTCATAAATTTTTTTACATGCGTTTTTCTGGATTATTTTGTTGTTATTCTGTCTCTCACTGTTCAAATAAACCTACCATTAAAATTATAGACTGATCATGTCTTTGTCAGTGGGCAAACATACAAAATCAGCAGGGGATCAAATACTTTTTTCCCTCACTGTACTACTAAAGCAACACTCGAGTGGTTTAAGGGGGAACATTTAAATGTCTTGGAATGGCCTAGTCAAAGCCCAGACCTCAATCCAATTGAGAATCTGTGGCATAATTTAAAGATTGCTGTAGACCAGCCGAAACCATCCAACTTGAAGGAGCTGGATCAGTTTTGCCTTGAAGAATGGGCAAAAATCCCAGTGGCTAGATGTGCCAAGCTTATAGAGACATACCCAAAAGGGACTTGCAGCTGTAATTGCTGCAAAAGGTGGCTCTAAAAAGTATTGACTTTGGGGGGACGCTCAAGTTCTCTCTTTTTTTTGGTCTTATTTCTTGTTTGTTTCACAATAAAAAATATTTTGCATCTTCAAAGTTGTAGGCATGTTGTGTAAATCAAATGATACAAACCCCCCCAAAAATATATGCCCCATAACGCTATAAAAAGATCCCTCAGATGTCGTAAAAAAAACAAACAATGGTCCTGAGATCTACAGTGAACAGCAGCTAGTGTCACCTCACCTCACATTACACATCACCTAAGCATACAGTAAGTAGACCCTAAATCTCCCTAATTCCTTCTAAACAGATGGCAGGCCCTTACTCCAGCCAATTTGTTTCTTGGAGGCCCCCATTATTAGCCAAATAACAATTATTCTGCACAAAAAAATAAACAATAAGCAATATTGACAGGCCCACTGGGCTAAAGATGGACCAGCCCATCTGGCATTTGCCTGAATTGCCCTGTGGCCAGTTCGTTTCTGGGCCTGGCCTACTGCGGAAGGGATGGCTCATATTTTGTTGCTGGTGACCGAGTGCTTTGTCAACCCTGGCCTGATTTCGGTATCTTAGCCCCAGTAGTACTCTGCATTTAGTTCTTTCTCCTCTCAGTCCTCCACGGGATACTGGCGCCCGCTGCCCGGGTGAATGACGCGCTGGCTCCGCTGTGTGTGTGTGGCCAGTATGAGCTCACTCATGAAACAGAGCTCATTCATCTACTAAAACAGGACTGCACTGCATCGAGCTGCCTGGAGACCACATGTCCTACTTTTCACCTTTCACTCTCTCTTTCTGTCTTTCACTTTCTTTTGTCTTTTTCATTTCTCTACTTTGTAGGGGGGTCGAAGGGCACCTGCTCTTATGCCACCAATGCTGATGTGACTAAAAAGATCCCATACACCTTTTTTCTACAGGCCTGCCCTAAATGCTTTTGGTATGACCCCTAAAAACTTTTACATTCTCTGCTTTTTACCTTTGTGGGGGGCTAAGTTTATCTTGTCTAATGACACCAAAGCTGATATGTCTGTAAAGAGTAGGCATACGCGAACTGGCTGAGTCAATTCAGTGGCTAGCTTTGCACTTGGCTAGCTAACAGTAGCTGCTAGGGGTAAGTCATAACCTACATTTGTGTTTTGTTTCTTACATATTGATAGCCCGAGTCGTTCAAGGAATTTGGGACATGGGTGACTAGTTAACGTTAGTTTGGCTCTCTCTGTGTGTTCGTGCCGTGAAAGGAGGGGTTCTTCTTTGTCTGAAAGCAATGGCTAGCTAGTTTGCTAACTATTCTAGCTAACTAACTGGCTGAATAAGTTGACGACGGACTCGCTCAAGCTGTCGGGACTAACCCACAACGTTAGACACGGACACGAACGATCTGCTTGCGTGTTGATACACTGGTGGTTTGTTGTGGCAGAGTATTGGCGCTAAACCGTGTTGCTGGAGTCCGGCATGCTAGCTGGCTGTGGCGTCATATGACTTGATGCCCGGACGAATTTCACGGAATAATACTGCACCTAGTTAGCTAGCTGAATAAACTGAGTTAGTCTATTCCTAGAAACATTGAACCGCTGTAGTTTACAACAATTATAGTTTCTGAGGTGGAAGTTGGGAGAGTTATATTTGGGAGTTGTGCTGAGGGAGGCCCCGCTCTCTCCTTTCCCAGATGTTTAGTTCATTTCATTCCGATCTCCTCTGCATTATTGTAGCCATTTGCTGCAGCCTGTCAACTATGCCTCTGCCTATCCCTGTTCTCTCCTCTCCGCACAGGCTACACAAACGCCTCACACCGCGTGGCTGCTGCCTCTCTAACCTGGTGGTCCCTGCACGCACCACCCACCTGGAGTTCCAGGTCTCAGGCAGCCTCTGGAACTGCCGTTCTGCTGCCAACAAGGCAGACTTCATCCCAGCCTATGCTACCCTCCAGTCCCTCGACTTCTTGGCGCTGACGGAAACATGGATTACCACTGAAAACAGTGCTACTCCTACTGCTCTCTCCTCGTCTGACCATGTGTTCTCGCATACCCCGAGAGCATCTGGTCAGCGGGGTGGTGGCACATCTCTCCCAAGTGGACATTCTCAATTTTTCCCCTAACCCATCTGTCTATCTCCTCATTTGAATTCCATGCTGTCACAGTCACTAGCCCATTTAAGCTTAATATCCTTGTCATCTATTGCCCTCCATGTTCCCTTGGAGAGTTCATCAATGAGCTTGACGCCTTGATAAGTTCCTTTCCTGAGGATGGCTCACCCCTCACAGTTCTGGGGGATTTTAACCTCCCTACGTCTACATTTGACTCATTTCTCTCTGCCTCCTTCTTTCCACTCCTCTCCTCTTTTGACCTCACCCTCTCACCGTCCCCCCCTACTCACAAGGCAGGCAATACGCTTGACCTCATCTTTACTAGATGCTGTTCTTCTACTAATCTCACTGCAACTCCCCTCCATGTCTCCGACCACTACTTTGTATCCTTTTCTCTCTCGCTCTCCTCCAACACTACTCACTCTGCCCCTACACAGATGGTAATGCACCGTCGCAACCTTCGCTCTCTCTCTCCCGCTACTCTCTCCTCTTCCATCCTATCATCTCTTCCCTCTGCTCAATCCTTCTCCCTCCAATCTCCTGATTCTGCCTCCTCAACCCTCCTCTCCTCCCTTTCTGCATCCTTTGACTCTCTATGTCCCCTATCCTCCCGGCCGGCTCGGTCCTCCCCTCCAGCTCCGTGGCTTGATGACTCATTGCTAGCTCACAGAACAGAGCTCCGGGCAGCTGAGCGGAAATGGAAGAAAACTAGACTCCCTGCGGACCTGGCATCTTTTCACTCCCTCCTCTCTACAGTTTCTTCATCTGTTTCTGCTGCTAAGGCCACTTTCTACCACGCTAAATTCCAAGCATCTGCCTCTAACCCTAGGAAGCTTTTTGCCACATTCTCCTCCCTGCTGAATCCACCCCCCCCCCCCCCTCCCTCTCTGTGGATGACTTCGTCAACTACTTTGAAAAGAAGGTTGACGACATCCGATCCTCGTTTGTTAAGTCAAATGACACTGCTGGTCCTGCTCACACTGCCCTACCCTATGCTTTGACTTCTTTCTCCCCTCTCTCTCCAGATAAAATCTTGCGACTTGTGACTGCAGGCCGCCCAACAACCTGCCCGCTTGACCCTATCCCCTCCTCTCTTCTCCAGACCATCTGCGGTGACCTTCTCCCCTACCTCACCTCGCTGATCAACTCATCCTTGACCGCTGGCTATGTCCCTTCCGTCTTCAAGAGAGCGAGAGTTGCACCCCTTCCCAAAAAACCAACACTCGATCCCTCTGATGTCAACAACTACAGACCAGTATCCCTTCTTTATTTTCTCTCCAAAACTATTGAGCGTGCCATCTTTAGCCAACTCTCTTGCTATCTCTCTCAGAATGACCTTCTTGATCCAAACCAGTCAGGTTTCAAGACTGGTCATTCAACTGAGACTGCTCTTCTCTGTGTCACGGAGGCTCTCCACACTGCTAAAGCTAACTCTCTCTCCTCTGCTCTTGTCCTTCTAGACCTGTCTGCTGCCTTTGATACTGTGAACCATCAGATCCTCCTCTCCACCCTCTCCGAGCTGGGCATCTCCGGCGCGGCTCACTCTTGGATTGCGTCCTACCTGACCGGTCGCTCCTACCAAGTGGCGTGGCGAGAAGCTGTCTCCGCACCACGTGCTCTCACCACTGGTGTCCCCCAGGGCTCAGTTCTAGGCCCTCTCCTATTCTCGCTATACACCAAGTCACTTGGCTCTGTCATATCCTCACATGACCTCTCCTATCATTGCTACGCTGACGACACACAACTAATCTTCTCCTTTCCCCCTTCTGATAACCAGGTGGCGAATTGCATCTCTGCATGTCTGGCAGACATATCAGTATGGATGACGGATCACCACCTCAAGCTGAACCTTGGCAAGACGGAGCTGCTCTTCCTCCCGGGGAAGGACTGCCTGTTCCATGAACTCGCCATCACGGTTGACAACTCCGTTGTGTCCTCCTCCCAGAGTGCGAAGAGCCTTGGCGTGACCCTGGACATCACCCTGGCGTTCTCCGCTAACATCAAGGCGGTGACCCGATCCTGTAGGTTCATGCTCTACAACATTCGGAGAGTACGAACCTGCCTTACACAGGAAGCGGCACAGGTCCTAATCCAGGCACTTGTCATCTCCCGTCTGGATTACTGCAACTCGCTGTTGGCTGGGCTCCCTGCCTGTGCCATTAAACCCCTACAACTCATCCAGAATGCCGCAGCCCGTCTGGTGTTCAACCTTCCCAAGTTCTCTCACGTCACCCCCCTCCTCCGCACACTCCACTGGCTTCCAGTTGAAGCTCACATCTGTTACAAGACCATGTTGCTTGCCTATGGAGTTGTGAAGGGAACGGCACCTCCGTACCTTCAGGCTCTGATCAGTCCCTACACCCAAACGAGGGCATTGCGTTCATCCACCTCTGGCCTGCTGGCTCCCCTTCCTCTGCGGAAGCATAGTTCCCGCTCAGCCCAGTCAAAACTGTTCGCTGCTCTGGCACCCCAATGGTGGAACAAGCTCCCTCACGACGCCAGGACAGCGGAGTCACTCACCACCTTCCGGAGACATTTGAAACCCCACCTCTTTAAGGATTACCTGGGATAGGATAAAGTAATCCTTCTATCTACCCCTCCCTTACCCCATGACCCCCCCCCCCAAAAAAAAAAAAAACACATTCTAAAGTGGTTATCCCACTGGCTATAAGGTGAATGCACCTATTTGTAAGTCGCTCTGGATAAGAGCGTCTGCTAAATGACGTAAATGTAAATGTAATACCCTTACACCTTTCATCAATGTGCTTTTGGTGTGACCTCTAAAAGCTACTTGAAATGATTCACACAGACTTATTCGTAAAACTCCTGTCCACATATTATTTTAGTATGACCTCGAAAAAGCTATTTGAAAAAGATCTACACAGACCAATAGGTCATAAAATACCATTTGGAATAGCCATTACACTGTTTCTTTGTTCATATGCCTTGCGTGCGGCAAGATCTTGCTTTAGCAGTAACGGCAGACGCAGTATGACACTTGCATAAGATGCCTCAGGGCAAATGACAGGAAGACAAAATAAGGTTTATTTATATTGCAATCCATGATTTTTATATTGCTCATAATTTCACTAAATGATTCAACGCATATGACTACCTGGGTGAATATTTCCTCTTGACAGGGTTATAAATCATAAAAATTGTTATGTATTAATGACACATCTTAAATGCACATAAAGCGTATGTACATTGATGTGGAAGTTGAATGTCATCCATGGACCCATCCTAGTGTATGTTGAGAGGAAAAACAGCCTCTAGCAAAAAAAACATGTTGGCACATTTGTCTGCCAGAATTACCCAGAGGACAGATAATCTACGGCAAATCATGGATCTATCTCATCCAGAAAGCGAGAGAGAGGATTAGAAGAGCTGGATCTTTACAAATACCTGGAGCTTTTCATTGTCATCATTTAAGAGGAGAGGAAGAGGAGAGGGAGAGAAGAGGAGAGGGAGATGAAGAGGAGAGGAAGAGGATAGGAGAGGAAGAGAAGAGAAGAGGAGAGGAGAGGAGAGGAGAGGAGAGGAGAGGAGAGGAGAGGAGAGGAGAGGAGAGGAGAGGAGAGGAGAGGAGAGGAGAGGTACAGGAGAGGAACAGGAGAGGAGAGGAGAGGAGAGGAGAGGAGAGGAGAGGAGAGGAGAGGAGAGGAGAGGAGAGGAGAGGAGAGGAGAGGAGAGGAGAGGAGAGGAGAGGAGAGGAGAGGAGAGGAGGACAAGAGGAGAGGAGAGGAGAGGAGAGGAGAGGAGAGGAGAGGAGAGGAGAGGAGAGGAGAGGAGAGGAGAGGAGAGGAGAGGAGAGGAGAGGAGAGGAGAGGAGAGGAGAGGAAGACAAGAGGAGAGGAGAGGAGAGGAGAGGAGAGGAGAGGAGAGGAGAGGAGAGGAGAGGAGAGGAGAGGAGAGGAGAGGAGAGGAGAGGAGAGGAGAGGAGAGGAGAGGAGAGGAGAGGAGAGGAGAGGAGAGGAGAGGTGAATTAGAAGGGAGTAAGAGTAGACTTAGAGGATCCAAGGGAGGCATGGAGATATTGATCTGGAGAGGGAATCAAGAGGAGAAATAGGAATGCTCTTCCTCCACCTCCCCTCTAATAAACTAACTCGCTTTTCCACACATTGTGAAATTAACAAACCTGGTTTCAAATAATTGCTGACATCTTTGAAATACTTTTAGGTTTGGCTGACGCATTAGGAATAGGAATGGATTGGATAGTCATGGAAACTTAAATCCCTTCCAACTGGTAATCCAGGCAGGCTAAATAAATGCTCACATTATTTGAAAGACTTCAAATAGCATTTGAACCCAGTTTTTCAGGTACTGTAGCTGGTGCAGGTGAAAGGCCTAGTGATTGGATTTGGCTCAGTCCATCCTCTCCTGTTCAATTTTATCAAGATGATCAGCAGACTAAACTACTCAATCCCATCACCCTGTCCATCTCCTCCCTGAAAGAATTCAACTAAATGTAAATCATGTACGTTAGGAGCCAAACACAAACACAACTGCCCACAGACATGCACTTCACACAAGTATAGGTAAGCCTCTGCAGTATAAACACACACTGTGCTGTTTTCTGTGTTTGTCACATACAGTACACACAGTCAAATAGACACACATACAAAACCCTCACAACAACTCGTTCCCACTCCCAATACTCCATCAGTCTTGGCTTGTGATCAAGCCCTCAAATAGTTGCCGGGGCTGCAATGTCTTCCAGCAGAGCCGTGACGAGCTGAGGCCACGGTCCGAATTGGCAGAGCAGAGCACTGGACACCTTCTCATCTCACTGCGCCTGAAATTAATCTCACCTCAAAGTCAAAGGCTGTGTCAGAAATGGCACCCTATTCAGTGCACTACTTTTATAATATAATAATAATATTTTGACCAGGTTCACAGGGGGCCTATACAGGGAATAGGGTGCCATTTCAGACACATCCTAGGAATGGATTCCTTTTTCCTTCCGAGCAACAGTTTCATTCTCTTATCGCAGTGATGAAAAAAGGAAATTAAACCAATGATTAGCAGCCCATCTGCAGCAGGAGTCGTCCGGATGCAACATTCATTAGAATATTGACTGGGAATCAAAGTAACTCAGGGCTAGGGAAGATATCTGGTGTTGGAAGGAGGAAAATAGCAAAATGTAGCATTTAACTCGTTTTCAGCGCCCACCATGCAGCTGATGTGCAGTCATAATGGCTCTTGGTAGTTATGGTATAGCTTGATAGTCATAGTAGCTCATTTAGATTTGTTCAGATGACAGATGTAAACAGTTTAATGAAATTTGATGAGCAAAGGTCAAAAATATTGTTCAATGTTTAATTGTTTGTTTGTTCGCTGCAAATCACAAACAAATATCTTCATTTCCACTTACATTTTTATTTATTGTAACTTCCACTAACATACTTGAGAGGAGTGCCATCATTTTACTTGAGGTTACATTGAAGTTTCATTTTCTGGTCGGCCAATAAACGTTGTCACGGATAAATAAATAAATAAATATGCCATTTAGCAGACGCTTTTATCCAAAGCGACTTACAGTCATGCGTGCATAAATTTTTGTGTATGGGTGGTCCCGGGGATCGAACCCACTACCTTGGCGTTACAAGCGCCGTGCTCTACCAGTTGAGCTACAGAGGACCACATCATTTTAAATATTGCAATAACTGCCCTGATCGATGCCATTTGGCATTGCATTTTTATTGGCATTTTTCTGGGAGTGCTCGCAGTTATTTGTTGTTTATGTTTTCTAATTTGCTCATATTTAGCATATTTTAATTTATTCCAGCTTGCTTCAAAGACAAAGTAACAAGGACTTTTATAACAACAAACAATACATGTCAGCAGTCCACCAGTCCAGACCTTTTAAAGAAAATTATCCAATATTCAATAAAAGTGACCTGCCTACAATTCTTCATGCATATTCTCTTTGACTCTCCACATCTCCTTCACAGAGCAGCACCCTTTGATCATGAGTAATAAGACATTTTTCTAAGCTCCACTGAATGTGATTGAAATATTAGAGTTCATGGCTCGGGGCGTAGGCTTATGTGAGAAAGTTTATGGTGCTCACCGCTAATGGACCTCAGACATATAAGGAAGGCTAAAACAGTGCTTGCTTTTCGGTCTGCATACTAACAATCTGTCTCTGACACACACACACAAACACTCAGGCACATACATGCATGAAGGCACATACACACGTGCACCCACACACACACGCACAACCACACAACAATGCATGCAAGCACAGACACACACACAGTGTGCACACACAGTCATCCTGTAAGAAAGGCCCTGAGAGGTTCAGTGGTGGCATAAACCATTGCAAAAGAAAACTCCAGCCTTCACAAATATTTTTTTTCACTCACAATCTTCCCAAAAAAAATCTTTCTACTTTTCTTTCTATATTCCAGAGAGAGGGCGCATGATGGCTTCACAGTTGGTACATAATTATTACACCAAAGTCGCTGAGCTGGTATTTTCCAGAGCACAGAGTGTCAGAAAGCCCAGGGCTCTGTCCATCAGCATAGCTGCCTAGGGTGATGCTCGGTGAACAGATGGTTCATCAATGTCACCCTTCTCCTCTCTGATGGCCACACGGCGCAGCACAGTGGAATATGCAGCCTCATTTAAATAATTTGTGAGCATTTGACACATTTGTGAATATTTGCTGTGATCAGTCTGTAACTTTAACCTTCACCGGTTCTCAGTCTGCTGAGAGAAAGACAGGAAGGTAATATTAATGGGTTAAAGGGGCATGGGGGCATGGGGTGAGGAATGGGATCATTGGGTAAATTTAGACGTTGTGACATCAGAGACCACTATCATCCTTGTCTCCTTCACAATGTGGCTAACAGGTGAAACGGTAACAATGTTGCTCAAAAACAACACCAATAACAACAGCAACACCACCACCAACAACAGCAACAGCAACAGCAACAGCAACAGCAACAACAACAACAACAACAACAACAACAACAGCAACAACAGCAAGATATGTGTATGTGACCAATACGATTTGATTTGATTTGATTTGAACACCACCTCCACCAACAACAACAACAACAACAGTGTGGCTTCTGTTGCTGTAGGATTGTCCATTAGGCATCCAGGTGCAGTGGACACATTCGGTAAGACCTTACTCTAAACCAGCGGTTTTCAAACCTCTTCTCTGGGACCCCCAGCCGTTCCATGTATTTGAACTACTCCAGAGCGAGCACAACTGATTCAACTTGTCAACAAATTATTAAGCCCTTGATTAGGGGAATCAGGTAAGCTAATTCAAGGCTATAACTAAATTGTGAAACGTCAGGGAGTCTCAGAGGAGAGAATTGAAAACCAATGCTTTAACCTAACACTACATATTGGTGCCCTGTATGAGGAATCTTGAATGGAACTTTCAAGAAGAACAAACATCTTTCAAAACAGTCTTTATGACGCCATCCATGCATACAATATCTACGTGCAGTAAATTATGACATTTAAACATTTCTCTTCTCATTGCGCAGGGGAGGTGTGGTATCCACCATGGGTAATCCCATAAACCATTTATAGAGGGCTGAGCTGCTCATCATTTCTCAATCAGTTAGGATTTTGCAATTTAGAGTGGCAATTTGTTCTCTAGCTAAATTCCCTAGATTAATAGACTATTTCAGAGCCGTTCCTACTAGTTTGGTACACGGCGTACCACTGACACGCTGTAGTATGTGGCTGAAGAGCTTTTGTAGTAGATTAGGCTGATATCCAATAGGATTTGGCAGTTTTCACCTCATGATACGACCACAGTAGTACTGGTACATCTAATGATCCATTTTAGCATGATTAAAAACAATAAATCATACACACGTGCATATACACGGATGGACACACACACAGACGTGCACACATACGCACGCAAAGCACAAACACACACATACACACACACACACACACACACACTACTCTCCCATGACTGTGTACCTGCCAGAGAGCAGAGGGATCAGTGCAGCTGGGCAGCTCTCATTCTCACAGCTGTAAATCCTGATGAGGCAGGCAGGCAGCACACAGTCAGTAATCAGTCAGGCAGCAAACAGTCAGTAATCAGCCAGGCAGCAAACAGACAGTAATCAGCCAGGCAGCAAACAGTCAGTAATCAGCCAGGCAGCAAACAGTCAGTAATCAGCCAGGCAGCAAACAGTCAGTAATCAGCCAGGCAGCAAACAGTCAGTAATCAGCCAGGCAGCAAACAGACAGTAATCAGTCAGGCAGCAAACAGACAGTAATCAGCCAGGCAGCATACAGTCAGTAATCAGGCCGGTACCAAACAGTCAGTAATCAGGCAGGCAGCAAACAGTCAGTAATCAGGCAGGCAGCAAACAGTCAGTAATCAGTCAGGCAGCAAACAGTCAGTAATCAGGCAGGCAGCAAACAGTCAGTAATCAGGCAGGCAGCAAACAGTCAGTAATCAGGCATGCAGCAAACAGACAGTAATCAGGCAGGCAGCAAACAGTCAGTAATCAGGGAGGCAGCAAACAGTCAGTAATCAGGCATGCAGCAAACAGACAGTAATCAGGCATGCAGCAAACAGACAGTAATCAGGCAGGCAGCGAACAGTCAGTAATCAGCCAGGCAGCAAACAGTCAGTAATCAGGCAGGCAGGCAGCACACAGTCAGTAATCAGCCAGGCAGCAAACAGTCAGTAATCAGGCAGGCAGGCAGCACACAGTCAGTAATCAGGCAGGCAGCACACCGTCACACAGTCAGTAATCTCAAATCTGTTCTGAACCAGATGCCTGAGAGAACATCTGAGGGCAGGACTGAAACCATGACACCATGGTTTTAACAACCATTTTCACCAACAGAAATGCTTATGTATTGACTGGGAGAATTCACACTAATCAACTTCTCAGACAATAATGAGATGTAACCATCACAGACTTGGCTAGACAAATCATTTTCTACCATAGACCATATTCATGGATGTTCCTCCGTCACTCGGTTAGGTCATGCCATTGTTATGAACGTTCTTAAAACACCTCAGCCATTTTAGTGCCCAACAGGTATAAAAGTGACTGGCGACATAACAATGATGAGAAAAGGTTCTCCTACTAATTATTTGCCTCCTTTTGAAATATAAGTTTGTTTCCAGCGCCACAGTAATGCACTTTAGGCAGAATCTTAATCAGCGCCCATTGAGAATGCATTGAGTAGAATTCTCAGTTGAGCATCAGGCCTAAAATGAACTTTCAAAACAATAATGTGACGGAACGTGCAAACCATGAATAATGTGGTGTAACATTCAAACTAACAGACATAGTTCCAACATAAAGGAGAAAAACTGTTTCAAAATGTCAGCCTTTCATCCTTCTCAATTAGCCCCCAATCCTTCTTAATTAGCCCCCCAGCACCCAGGAGCTATGGAGGGAAAATCCAACTGGAAAAGTTGGATGTCTCTAACACAGTAATGTGTTACATTAATTTATTATACTGTGGAGGCATCTTCATGGGAATAACATGCTCTACCCCTAACCAGCAGGGATGGCAGGCCTAGGCTCTTGAGGTATTTGTGGGACGCGAGATGGGTGATGTGCAATTCTGTACACGTCCCTGCCTACAATTTTCACTCTCTAATGGAGCCGAGCGTGTTCCGGAGCTAAGGAGTTCTAAAATAGAGTTCCTCCTGACAGCCAGGGTCTTACTATGCTACTGTTAAACCCATAGAATTAGAAATTAGAATACTAGAATGGTCATGAACCTTCTTATGATGGGATAAAGGTCAGCCATTTTGGTCAGGGAGTTGGTCAACCACGGTTTGCCAGTCATGTGATAAGATAATGTGTAAAACAATGAATGTGAAGAATGTATCTGCACTGTATGTTTGATCGCTAGCCAGCCAGTTTCAGAGTAATGATTCCATTAATTGTTATAATTACTGCCAATATGACAACATTCCATTCAAACAATGCAGTCAATCCACAGCCATACACTGACTCCAAGTGCCACCAAGTACTAAGTCATGTTTTGCAGAGGGGTCAAATACTTATTTCCCTCATTAAAATGCAAATCAATTTAGAACATTTTTTACATGCGTTTTTCTGGATTATTTGGTTGTTATTCTGTCTCTCACTGTTCAAATAAACCTACCTTAAAATTATAGACTGATCATGTCTTTGTCAGTGGGAAAACATACAAAATCAGCAGGGGATCAAATACTTGTTTCCCCTCACTGTACATACACATACATACATACGTATACACATACATACGTATACATATATATTTCCACATCCTTTTTAAAAATATATTTTCCTTTATTACTTTCCAACCCCACCACCCCTCCCCTAATTGGAGTAAACTAGTGAACAACAACGCTTAGGCCTCTACTTCAAGCTTATACATTTTTTGGACACAGTACATTTTACAATAGTTCTATTTTGTTAGTTTTTACTCCTGAACTTCCTCTACCCTCAACCTCTCTGATCATTTTCATGATATCCATCAGGTTTGCTTCTATATGCCATAACTTTCAAACTGTGCTCTTTCACAAAAGTTCTCAACCTATATCCTACTTATTATGGACACAGTATGTTTTACATTAGTTATCTTGTTGTTATTAGTTTGAACCTTCAGCTCCATTCAACCCCTCCCATCTATCTCTTAACACCATCCATATTGGATTTCTATTTGCCACAAAGGCTTTTATCTTGCTTATACCACAATTGCCAAAGAAAACAATATGAAAAAAAGGCTATTTCTTTGTTGATATTTTCATTTTTATAAGCAAATTCATACTTTCTCATCTTTTGGTTGCTAGAGACGCGACCCAGTCATTTGTCGATTAGTTAATATTTATGGACGTGACCCAGTCGCTCGTTCCTTATGTTCCGTTGGCATGCTACGAGGAGATTGCATTGCATATCAAACACTAGGCTAGAAGCTAGCTAAATAGTTTGTTGCTAGCAAACCTGCCAGTAGGACAAGTGAATAAAACAATATCAGTTGCTGAAAACAGCTGGTCAAACTAGAAATGTGGGAGTATTTGACAGCATAGCGCCGCTTGCGTCATGACTGCAACAATAGGGACCAGACAAATTCATGTTCATCACTCACACGTTAGGTCATCAGATGCTCCAATAAAATATGTCTCTCCAAAAAAAAATCTAGCTAGCTAGTTAATGTTTTTCCTCGTTGGACCTGTGTTTACAATGTATCCAATTTCGGTTTGTGTGGTTGTTGGTTTAGCTCTCTGTGACTTTGTAGCACGTACTGTCTGCATGTGTAGGCGCTTATTGCGTCATGATTGGAAGGCGTTCCGATATCTTTTCCAACTGTCTCGATATCTGTTCCAATTTATCTGGTTTTAATGTCCAGTCTAGAATGATATTCTAACCAATCAGAAACGAGTCCTCAACAATGCTGTGGTATAAACAAACAAAATAATACCGACCCCATCAAGATAAAGTATTTATAGAACCCCCTGACTCACAATAATACAATAACAAAGCATCTTTCAATCAGAGAGCAACAGGCTATTATTCTCTACTCTATCAGAGGAATATACAGTGCCAAGCCTACCATTTCTGTTGCCAATGGCCTGCAGGTGCATGGGCACGGGACAATCCATCCCACTGTTCACTCCTGTAACTATGACTGATTCTCCCCAATCCACACATCCCATTGTGTGCACGTTCTTGGCTCAGGTTCCCCAATCTCATCACTGCTGGGTGTTTAGAGAGTGAGGACGGAGGGAGTAGAGACAGGCAGACGGATAAAGTGAAAAGAGACTGAGAGAGGGAGAGAGACATAGGCATTTAGAGAGAAAGGAGAGGAAGAGAGGTGAAGGGCAAAACTCTCATCCAACCACTAAAAATGACAAAATAAAATAACGGCTAATGATTGCCTTATCGGCGTGTCATGATTAATGATTATAACTGGAACAGAGACTTTCTATCAGTTCTCTCTTGATTAGAACTATAGTCCAATAGACACTTCATATCATTGCAGCTTTTATAACCATAACATCCACATTTGGTTTACAATTCCGTTAAGTTAAAATGTATTTGGTACAAGCATTTCGTACAAGCATTTCGTACAAGCATTTCGCTACACCCGCAATAACATCTGCTAAATATGTGTATGTGACCAATAGATTTCATTTGATACCCGAGCCGACAAGGTGAAAACTCTGCCGGTGTGCCTTTGAGCAAGGCACTTAACCCTAATTATCTCCAGTGGCGCCGTACTACTATGGCTGACCCTATAAAAACATCACATTTCACTGCACCTACCCGGTATATGTGACAATAAATATATATATATATATTTTTTTTATACACTACATAGTGAATAGGGTGCCAATTGGGATGCAGACCCAGCCTTTTCCCCACCATCACCATCCATCTATAATCCTCTCCTCTCCTCTCCTATACCATACTATATACTATACTATAATGTACTGATTGCAGTCAGCACAGCCACCAGTTACACTGTACTGCGGGAGGTTATGAACAACATCTGGCCAGTCATCTCCTCTGTGTTATGAGACACTCAACATCAGAGTAGGTTCTGGATAGACAGGAATATTAATAGTAATGAAATATTCCATTCATCCAATCGGACTGGGACTTCTAATGTAATGCTTAGTCATTGCAATGAGATCCTGGTCCATCGTTTAATGCTTGTGTTGGATCGCATGGATATGTGATTAAAAAGCATAATCTCAGAGTGTTATTTTGGACAGGATGTACACTATAGCAGTTTTGATTAGTTTGTTGAACTAAATCATAATAAGCATGAGGCCAAGCACTTGAACCTGATTAGTATTAGAAAGAAAGCCTGGCTAACACCCACATGCTGTATGACCCTCCTCTGTATGACTCTGTTTGTGCGGCCAAAGCTTCGCCAGTGGAAACATCTCTAATTACTCTAAACATCGTATTGGCACATTCCATTATCCACTGCCAAAGTGTATCTAATATATGCAGATGAGAGTGGTGGTTTGAATCCAACAACACATTTTGTCAGGGGCGCAACTTTCACTGGGGAGGGGGGTGGGGGGGGGGACATGACCCCCCACATTCTGAAATTGCTTTTTGTCCCCCCCAGTTTACATTGGAATGTGATACAAAACTAGGCAACCGTGTGCTTTAGGACTATGTGGACACCTCCGAGTAGTCGGGTAGGCTGTTTGGAGTGTTTATCCAACTGGATACAAAACATATACAGTACCAGTCAAAAGTTTGGACATACCTACTCATTCAAGTATTTTTCTTTATTTTTGCTATTTTCTACATTGTAGAATAATAGTGAAGACACCAAAACTATGGAATAACACATATGAAATCATGTCGTAACCAAAAAAGTGTTAAACAAATCAAAATATATTTTAGATTTTAGATTCTTCAAAGTAGCCACCCTTTGCCTTGATGATAGCTTTGCACACTCTTGGCATTCTCTCAACCAGCTTCACAAGGAATGCTTTTCCAACAGTCTTGAAGGAGTTCCACATATGATGAGCACTTGTTGGCTGCTTTTCCTTCGCTCTGCGGTCCAACTCCTCCAAAACCATCTCAACTGGGTTGAGGTCGGGTGATTGTGGAGGCCAGGTCATCTGATGCAGCAATCCATCATTCTCCTTTGTCAAATAGCCCTTACACAGCCTGGAGGTGTGTTTTGGGTCATTGTCCTGTTGAAAAACAAATGATAGTCCCACTAAGTGCAAACCAGATGGGATGGCGTATTTCTGCAGAATGCTGTGGTAGCCATGGTGGTTAAGTGTGCCTTGAATTCTAAATAAATCACAGACAGTGTCACCAGCAAAGCACCCCCACACCATCACACCTCCTCCTCCATGCTTCACGGTGGGAACCACACATGCAGAGATAATCCGTTCACCTACTCTGCGTCTCACAAAGACATGGCAGTTGGAAGCAAAAATCTCACATTTGGACTCATCAGACCAAAGAACAGATTTCCACCGGTCTAATGTCCATTGCTCGTGTTTCTTGGCCCAAGCAAGTCTCTTGTAATTATTGGTGTCCTTTAGTAGTGGTTTCTTTGCAGCAATTCGACCATGAAGGCCTGATTCACGCAGTCTCCTCTGAACAGTTGATGTTGAGATGGGTCTGTTACTTGAACTCTGTGAAGCATATATTTGGGCTGCAATCTGAGGTGCAGTTAACTCTAATGAATTTATCCTCTGCAGCAAAGGTAACTCTGGGTCTTCCTTTCCTGTGGTGGTCCTCATGAGAGCCAGTTTCATCATAGCACTTTATGGTTTTGCGACTGCACTTGAGGAAACGTTCAAAGTTCTTAAATGTTCCAGATTGACTGACATTCATGTCTTAAAGTAATGATGAACTGTCATTTTTCTCTGCTTATTTGAGCTGTTCTTGCCATAATATGACCTTGGTCTTTAACCAAATAGGGCTATATTCTGTATACCTTCTCATAACAGATCTGATTGGCTCAAATGCATTAAGAAGGAAATAAATTCCACAAATGAACTTTTAACAAGGCACGCCTGTTAATTTAATGCATTCCAGGTGACTACCTAATGATGCTGGTTGAGAGAATGCCAAGTCACTGAATATATATATTTTCTGTTTGTATTTTTGACTTTATGTTTTGTTTACCCCATATGTAACTCTGTGTTGTTGTTTTTATCGCAATGCTTTGCTTTATCTTGGCCAGGTCGCAGTTGTAAATGAGAACTTGTTCTCAACTGGCTTACCTGGTCAAATAAAGGTGAAATAAATATATCTATAAAAAAAGTGTGCAAATATGTCATCAAGGCAAAGGGTGGATACTTTGAAGAATCTCAAATATATAATATATTTTGATTTGTTTAACACTTTTTTGGTTACTACATGATATATTATTTTTTTTGTGTGTTATTTTATAATTTTGATGTCTTCACTATTATTCTACAATGTAGAAAATAGTACAAATAAAGAAAAACCCTGGAATGAGTAGGTGTGTCCAAACATTTGACTGGGACTGTCTATAAAAAAAATAAAAATAAAAATATGTCCCCCCCACTTCTAAAACCAAAGTTGCGCCCCTGCATTTTGTTATAGCAGGGAAAATCCAAAGATATGCTGATGGATTTGCATGACTAATTATTTATCATTTTAATTAGAGACAATAACAAGCAAGCAGATGTTCCAAACAGTAACTGTAGCTTTGAGCTATTAATCACTTTTTAACAGCTGAATCTGACACTTTTACTTCCCACTTTTATCTGATTTAATTATGCCGGCAAAAGGACAGAGGAGCGGTAAAATCGAGATTTCACACACACGACAATGGTTTAATTGAGAAATGGAGCCTAACAAACGCATCCTTGCTATTCATTCCAGATATGGAATTGTATGCAGTCTGGCTATTACACTAAACTACTTCTCTCAAATAACTTACTTTCATGAATGACACTTCCGCAATTTTTTTTTTTGAATAAGATGAAGCCATTGCCTGAAAGTTGACTGAAAGATAATATTTTTGAATGCATGCCAGCTGGAGGATGAAGAAAGCAGTGCACCAGGCCTCCATAAAAAAAATGCATGTCAGTGTTTAATGCTCAGCGAGTGAACACGGCACTGTACATGCAGAGATTATATTATTATTCGAGGAGCCAAAGAAATAGAGGAGAGAGAGACATTAAGAGAGACATTAATAAACTAAACTATGAATCCTCCAAGTCTATCTCAGGCGGTTTCGATTTTCTCTCACTTTCTTAAAAAAACACAAAAAAACAGCTGGTGGCACATTGACGGGAGACAGTTTGTTTTTTATGTTTGACAAAAATGTAGGCAATTTATTGGACTGGGATTTAGAAGATCAGAATTCATAGCAGAACTTTTATGATCCTTCGGGTTCAAGGGCTTTTGGTAAACAAGACCGATTGTTCCAGAAGCATCTATATTTTACCACTGTCTGAGCGGGTGTTATTACACACAGACGGCTCCGGGAGTTTAATTCAGTCGGATATTGCAGGCTTCGGATGGAAAGTATTTAGTAGATTGCTGGCTTGGTTTAACATCACACTCAAGCTTGGCGCTTGAACAAAATCATTGTCACGCCCTGGCCTTGAGAGGCCTGTTGTGTTTAGTTGGTTTAGTTGGTTTGGTCAGGGCGTGAGAATCTATGCTGGAAATTCTATGTTTGTGATCTAGGTAGTGTATTTCTATGTTGGGCCGGGTGTGATTCCCAATCAGAGACAGCTGTCGCTCATTGTCTCTGATTGGGGATCATACTTAAGTAGCCTGTTTGCCTACCTTAATTGTGGGATCTTGTTCCGTGTTAGGCTTGTATGTGTTTAGCTTGAGGACTTCACGTCACGTCACGTCTTGTTTAATGTTTATTTGGTTTAATAAACATGTTCGCATACCACGCTGCACCTTGGTCTGACCTGTCTCTCAATGATCGTGACAGAAGATCCCACCACCAACGGACCAAGCAGCGTGCCCAGGAGGAGCAAACACCCTGGACACAGGTGGGGAAGATGTGGTCTTGGGAGGAGATATTTGTGGGTAAAGGACCCTGGGTGAAGGAGGAAGCCCAGGCAGGAGAGGAGAAACGGCGACCCAAAAGGACTCGGCCGAGGAGGAAGCCCGAGAGGCAGCCCCAATAAATAAAAAAATTGGGGGGGGGGGGCTAAAGGGGTGGTCGGGGAGCGAGAGAGAAGAGCCCCGACCACTGCACCGGGTGGGGTTCCAGTTTGGGTCCCTACGACCATGGGAACAGGAATGGGAACAGTTTTATACTGAGGAGTCGGAGGATGACGACGACGATGAGTTTCTGTTCCCTAACTCGTGGGGGCTCCCGGAGGAGTCCTCACTGGAGGAGGATTGGTTTAATAAACATGTTCACATACCACGCTGCACCTTGGTCTGACCCGTCTCTCAACGATCGTGACAATCATGTTGACTGTGTTGACTAGCTGCTAGACAAAAAAGGTCCAGTAGAAAATAGGCCAGTGCTACAAATCAATCCTAGTCATTTTATGTGTTTTATCACAGTGAAAACATATTACTCAAAGAGCCACAAACAGATAACATGTAGTCAATATACACATTCCTTTACACATTCCCCCATCCTCCTCCTCCCGTACTCTTCCTCCTCCTCCTCATCATCACTGTCTTCTATTAATACTATGTAGTTTAATTATTTACAATGTAGGTAAGTGACGTCTGAGTTAGGGGCACTGAGAGAGTGAGCTGTAGACTCTGGAGGAACAGTGAGTCAGCTAATGACATACGGTAACAGTTCAGTACAGTACCTCTACTATAGGTGTTGACAGGAACATGGAGCCAGTGCATAATAATAATAATATAATATGCCATTTAGCAGACACTTTTATCCAAAGCGACTTACAGTCATGCGTGCATACATTTTTTTTTTTTTTTTTTTGTTTTGTTTTTTTGTATGTCCCTGCATGTTTGTAAACGCTGTGAAATATGTGTTTGTTGGGTTCAGCATGTGGAGGAAAGCATCATCCATGGTCTTACTTTCACCCCTCTTCTGAGGTCAGCTGCAATGCCTGGTGGCACACACCTCAGATTTCCTGTTATATTCATTATGATCTCGCTGCAAATAAAATAAAATAAAATAATATTTGTCACATGCGCTTACTTTACTTACAAGACCTTAACCAACAATGCAGTTCAAGAAATAGAGTTAAGAAAATATTTACTGAATAAACTAAATTAAAATAAAATGTATACAAAAAAAAGCATTACAGAACAATACCGAGGCTATATACAGGGGGTACCGGTACCGAGTCAATGTGCAGGGGTACAGGTTAGTCGAGGTAGTTTGTAAAGTGACTATGCATAGATAATAAACCGTGAGTAGTGTTTATCGTTCCTTACAATGTTCGGATACTACAAGTTTGAATGAACATATGGACATATGAACATATGGACATATGTTTCCATAGTTTACAATTTGTGTATTTGGTTCATGTGCAAACTACACTTACCATAGATTCTCAGTTTACTGGTGCAAGGTTTGAAACAACCTCCACTCATTTGCAGCTTCGCCTTCACTCTAAAGGGACACATTTACTGTACATCCATTGTCTAGACTCTATTGGCCGGTCATTGCACCCCTGTTGCTAAGGAAGATTCCAGGACAATTATCCAAACATAATGAGAAACTTTGAACTGAGGTATAAGACCCGTTTTACTTGGATTTGTAAAGTCCAATTACACATTGAGTGCGTTCCATTGTGCAACGTAAGCTTTTCCTACATGGCGTTCAATAAAGTCCATCTATTTCCTGACGCCGCTGTCGATTTAAATGGCTTCAAAGCCGTATGCTCGTATTGGAAGTATTGGACAGACCCTTCAAGACGGAGACGGCCATAGGAGTTTCATTGTACTCTGCCAAGCTCCATCTAACACCGTGCTACACTAGTACAAACATACCGATGTGTATGTATACATAATGGTACGCATCATCGGCAAGCCACACATGCTTTATCACCTGGAGAGAGCGCTGTATGGCTTCACACATTACAGCACACAAGCTAGGTTTAAACCATGTGATTTTGAAATTTGGTTTCGTATCAAACATTGCTCCATAAGATAACTTTACTGTTTCAGTGTGAGTGATCCATCTTGTGTATTCTTTGCTGGTCTCATTTGAAGTGAAAGGTAATGGTCATACATCATAAATCCCTCTTAGAGCACAGTCCTTCCATCAAGGACATCGACTATACAGTTGAAGTCGGAAGTTAACATACACCTTAGCCAAATACATTTAAACTCAGTTTTTCACATTTCCTGACTTAGGTCAGTTAGGATCACCACTTTATTTTAAGAATGTGAAATGTCAGAATAATAGTAGAGAGAATTATTTATTTCAGATTTTATTTCTTTCATCACATTCCCAGTGGGTCAGAAGTTTACATACACTCAATTAGTATTCGGTAGCATTACCTTTAAATTGTTTAACTTGGGTCAAACGTTTCGGGTAGCCTTCCACAAGCTTCCCACAATAAGTTGGGTGAATTTTGGCCCATTCCTCCTGACAGAGCTAGTGTAACTGAGTCAGGTTTGTAGGCCTCCTTGCTCGCACATGCTTTTTCAGTTCTGCCCACACATTTTCTATAGGATTGAGTTCACGGCTTTGTGATGGCCACTCCAATACCTTGACTTTGTTGTCCTTAAGCCATTTTGACACAACTTTGGAAATATGCTTGGTGTCATTGTCCATTTGGAAGACCTATTTGCGACCAAGCAATAACTTCCTGACTGATGTCTTGAGATGTTGCTTCAATATATCCACATAATTTTCCTTCCTCATGATGCCATTTATTTTGTGAAGTGCACCAGTCCTTCCTGCAGCAAAGCACCCCCACAGCATGATGCTGCCACCCCCGTGCTTCACGGTTGGGATGGTGTTCTTCGGCATGCACGCTTTACCCTTTTTCCTCCAAACACAACGATGGTCATTATGGCAGTTCTATTTTTGTTTCATCAGACCAGAGGACATTTTTCCAAAAAGTATGATCTTTGTCCCTATGTGCAGTTGAAAACCGTAGACTGGCTTTTTTATGGTGGTTTTGGAGCAGTGGCTTCTTCCTTGCTGAGCGGCCTTTCAGGTTACGTCGATATAGGACTTGTTTTACTGTGGATATAGATACTTTTGTACCTGTATCCTCCAGCATCTTCACAAGGTCCTTTGCTGTTGTTCTGGGATTGATTTGCACTTTTCGCACCAAAGTACATTCATCTCTAGGAGACAGAACGCGTCTCCTTCCTGAGCGGTATGACGGCTGCGTGGTCCCATGGTGTTTATACTTGCATACTATTGTTTGTAAAGATGAACGTGGTACCTTCAGGCGTTTGGAAATTGCTCCCAAGGATGAACCAGACTTGTGGAGGTCTACCATTTTTTTCTTTTGATTTTCCCATGATGTCAAGCAAAGAGGCACTGAGTTTGAAGGTAGGTCTTGAAATACATCCACAGGTACACCTCCAATTGATTCAAATGATGTCAATTAGCCTATCAGAAGCTTCTAAAGCCATGACATAATTTTCTGAAAATGTCCAAGCTGTTTAAAGGCACAGTCAACTTCTGACCCATTGGAATTGTGATACAGTGAATTATATGTGAAATAATCTGTCTGTAAACAATTGTTGGAAAAATTACTTATGTCATGCACAAAGTAGATGTCCTAACCGACTTGCCAAAACTATAGTTTGTTAACAAGACATTTGTGGAGTGGTTGAAAAATGAGTTTTAATGACTCCAACCTAAGTGTATGTAAACTTCCGACTTCAACTGTATCTATATTTAGATAGAAAAGTGACCAAACATTTCTTTGCAAAGTACAGTACATAACCTTTCTGTTTTTATAGGTATAATTCTATGCAAACCTACCGGGTACCATTACACAATGGACCTGTTATTAAACCAAATGGATAATAGGTCTACTCTGCTGTCACACCCTGGCTCTGGGACTCATTATGTTGAGCCAGGGTGTGTTCATTCTATGTGTGTATTTCTATGTTGGTAATTCTGTTGTGTTTAATTCTATGTTTGCCTGAGTGACTCCCAATCAGAGGCAACGAGTGTTAGCTGTTGGCTGGTTGTCTCTGATTGGGAGCCATATTTAAACTGTCTGTTTTCCCTTTGTGTTGGTGGGTTTTTGTTCCGTGTTTGGTCATTGATACCGTGGACGTCACGAGTCGTTTCTTGTTTTGTATTCATGTTTAAACTTTAACTAATTAAAGTATGTTTGTTCATCACGCTGCGCCTTGGTCTACTCCTTACCTCGATCGTGACATCTGCTCTGACAGAAGATGGCTTTTCAATAAGACTGCTGCCTGCTGGCCTTGTTGCAGCGACACCAAAGGGGGGAGGGGGGCTATATTTATCATTCATGGTCAGCCCAAAAGGATGAGCCCAAAAGGATAAGCCCAAGAACTATACATGGGCCACATTAAACAGGGATGAGCGTTCACTCTGAAAGCAAATTTGGGGGCTTTCTATAAGCTCAATTAACACCACATGTCAGGAAAGTTATGATTGGCCCCAACAATATCCAGGTCTGTCTAAAGGAAACCAAGACAAGAAAATGAAAAATCAAAACAAGAAATGAGACAGAAATTGGACGATAACGACAGTATTTGGACTTAACTCTTACCCAGCTTTGTGTGCGGTCGTTTTTCCTCTTGATATACTAATGAATTGTATTCTTGAATAATTGCAGTTAATAGTTAATTAATAATTAATTAATAATTGTAACTGGAAGGAAAACATAAAGGACAGATAACATTTCGCTGCAAATCTGGAACTGATCCAGGAACAAAAGGGTAATGTTCAAACAAGTCATATTACACTTCATTGGGAACATATAACGTTGAAAATGTTTGGCCTGCATTTCTGTTCATGTCTTTTTGTTCCCTGCAGTAGCCCCGACTCAGTAAATCCTGTAATTGGTGATTTTTTTATTCATTAAAATATGTCCAGTGACTTCTTCACCTTTCAGTTCTCAGGAACCGCTAATGATGCGATGCAATTCAAAGCGCTTGAGTACAATAGTATCCAGTACTATTGCGAAATTACTCCATGCAGTCCAAGTCTATTACATACAGTGCCTTCAGAAAGTTTTCACAGCCCTTGACTTATTCCACATTTTGTTACGTTACAGCCTTATTCTTATAATGACTTATTCCACATTGTGTTGTGTTCCAACTTCTCTCACCCTTCTACACACAATACCTAATAATTACAAAGTGAAAACATGTTTCTGAAATGTTTGCACATTTATTGAACATTAAATACAGAAATATCTAATTTACATAAGTATTCACACTTTGTAGAAGCACATTTGGCAGCGATTAAAGCTACAAGTCTTTCTTGGTAAGAAAACAGGTAGCCCAGCGGTTAAGAGCATTGGGCCAGGTTCGAGCAAGGCACTTAACCCTAATTCCTCATGTAAGTCGCTTTGGATAAGAGTGTCTGCTAAATGGATAAAATGTAAGTCTCTAAGAGCATTGCACACCTGGATTGCGCAATATTATACATAATTATTCAATTTCTGTCAAGTTGGTTGTTGATCATTGCTAGACAGCCATTTTCAAGTCTTGCCATAGATTTTCAAGCCGATTTAAGTCAAAACTGTAAGTACGCCACTCAGTAACATTCAATGTTGTCTTGGTAAGCAACTCCATTGTATGTTTGGCCTTGTGTGTTAGGTTATTGTCCTTGTGAAAGGTGAATTTGTCTCCCAGTGTCTGTTAGAAAGCAGACTGAACCAGGCTTTTCTCTAGGATTTTGCCTGTGCTGAGCTCTATTCTGTATATTTTTATCCCAAAAAATTCCATAGTCCTTACCAATGACAAGCATACCCATAACATGATGCAGCCACTACCATGCTTGAAAATATGAAGAGTGGTACTCAGTGATGTATTGTGTTGGATTTGCCCCAAACATAACGCTTTTTATTCAGGACCTTAAGATAATTTCTTGCAGTTTTACTTTAGTGCCTTATTGCATGTTTTGGAATATTCATATTCTGTATAGGCTTCCTTCTTTTCACTCTGTGATATAGGTTAGTACTGTGGAGCAACTACAACGTTGTTGATTCATCCTCAGTTTTCTCCTATCAGAACCATTAAACTCTGTAACAGTTTTAAAGTCACCATTGGCCTCATGGTGAAATCCCTGAGCGGTTTCCTTCCTCTCCGGGAACTGAGTTAGAAAGGATGCCAGTATCTTTTTAGTGACTGGATATATTGATACACCATCCAAAGTGTAATTAATAACTTCACTATGCTCAAAGGGATCTATGCTTTTTTTTATTTTAACCATCGACCAATATATGCTCTTCTTTGCGGGGCATTGAAAAACCTCCCTGGTCTTTGTGGTTTAATCTGTGTTTGAAATTCACTGCTCGACTGAGGGACCTTCCAGATAATTATATTTGTCGGGTACAGAGATGAGGTAGTCATTAAAAAATCATGTTAAACACTATTATTGCACACATAGTGAGTCCATGCAACTTATTATGTGACTTGTTAAGCCGATTTTTACTCCTGAACTTATTTAGGCTTGCCATAACAAAGAGGTTGAATACTTATTGACTCAAGACATTTCAGCTTTTCATTTTTTATCAATTTCTAAAAATGTCTAAAAACATAATTCCACTTTGACATTATGGGGTATTGTGTGTAGGCCAGTTACACAAAATCTCAATTGAACCAATTTTAAATTCAGGCTTTAACGCAACAAGATTTTGAAGAAGTCAAGGGGTTTGAATATTTTCTGAAGGCACTGTATTTCTATCTGGGGAAGGGTATAAAACAATTTGTAGTGTTGAAAGTTTCAAAGAGCACAGTGGTCTCCATCATTGTGAAATAAGACATATATGGAACTACCGAGACTCTGCCTAGAGCTGGCCGCCCTACCAGGACCTTGGTCAGGGAGGTGACCAATTACCCAATGACCACTCTGACAAAACTAAAGAGTTCCTTGGCTGAGATGGGTGAACCTACCACAAGAATAACAGTCTCTACAGCACTTCACCAATCTGGGCTTAATGGGAGAGTGGCCAGACGGAAGCCACTCCTGAGAAACATGCACATGACAGCTCGCCTGGAGAAATACTCTGAGAGCTGATGTGGTCTGATGAGACAACACATTTACTATTTGGTGTTACAGGAGGGGGTCGCAGTTCCGGACCGATCCACCAGGTGTCCTCCTCCGACAACCTTAGGCACCTCCTGACTCACAGTCTGGACTAATATTGATCCTATTGGTGTCACCTGTGTCTACCTGTTCACATGTGTATTTATGCCCTCACTTCCCTGTGTTCCCTGTCGTGGAAATATTTGACTAATAATTAATCAACTCAAAAATATCTCTCAAGACACCAGAGCTTGTGAATCCAAGAATTATACTTTATTGCATAACAAAGCCCGAGCTTGCTCCATGGAACAACTGTCTCTCTCTGGCTTAGAGATCTCTTATATACACACAGATGAAAAAACATGCGTACATTCCTAACTTTTTTTTGTTCTGCACCACCCTTTTTTTTCAACGTCCAGCTGTCACACAATGTCCACTCCAAAAGGTCATGAATGCTTTTTTCTATATGAAGCCTCTCATTCTATCATTCTATTGGCTGCGTGTCTTAGGCCCCTTCTTAAAAAAGAACTACGGTAATGCATACCATGTGTCTATAACAAGCCCATGGGCCACAGTTTGAGAGCCCCTGCGACAGAGCACATACATTCATTTAAACATAATCATGTTTATTACTAATATTATTATTTTACCTTTGACCTCTCCCTACATTTGCCTTAATGATACATAAAATAATACCATATAATCCCCCCTATGGGACATTCCAACAATGTCCCAACAATACAAAGATTAATCACCCATATCACAAGTATTATAACAATCAAAATAATCAATATCCATATCTAATCAAGTAATTGCCATGTCAACATCACTAAGCATTAATATTAATAAGTTATTCAGATCAGTCAGTCCACTTATAATTTATAATCATAATCAAATTAATTACCCAAAACAACTTTAGAATGACAATTCTTAATTAGTCACCTTTGTTCCATCATTCAAAGTTAAAACTCTCACCTTGGCACATATTGACACTGGCCGAATGTAAATTTATATTATAATAATTCTAGCATTAACTTCCTCATAACGAGAATTACAACAGATCAGTACCCTAATGCATTGTCCAAATTACTATAAATTTAGTAGTGTATTATACCTCCTTAATCAACATACTACCTCAACTAACACTCCCTTCCTCTACCGGCACTCAATCTTCTGGCGTCTTCATTATGTTCTTCAGATAGCTTCGTAGTTCATCTTGGATTAATTACCCCATAGCAATGTCCCAATTCCAATTTCACACCTGAACCGCCACACCTCCACCATCATTCTGTTTTGTCCATGTGCAAACCAGTATACCCAAACTAGGAAGAACGTTGCATTTGCATAGACCTCTTTCCTCACATTCTTGAAAGAAAAGGCACAAAAGAGAAGGCAATTGATTGCTTTGATTTGATGCTGGATTCAGGTCTCCTGGCAGAAGTAGTCAGACAGGAACGTCTTCAACGCCTTTGTTGTTCCTCTTCAGCCGAGTAGAGGATTTTTGGGTTTTATTGAGGTTTACACCGTTCTGGGCCAAATGATCTCTGCAATGCATTACGACACCATCCGTAGTAACCTCAGGAAAGGACAGATCATAACAGTTCAGTTGAGTTAATTTCCAATCCAAAACATCCCTATTAACATTGTCTACATGACAAATCATTATGTTTCACATTCTCCCTTGAATTCTCCCAAATTATATAACCCAATTGTTTTATTGTAACATTCCTATATTTTTGCTCATACTCTATTTGACATTACTCTGGTGTTTCCCTTTCCTTGTTCCTATTCTAACAATTGCTTACACTTCTCTCCTCTTCCTGGTTGATCATAAAATTGTTTATATTTAGGATTTCCTAAATATTACAAACATTCTGCTGGCCAATATGGTCTTTCCGAGTTCCTTATATGACAAAAGTTGTAGTTGAATCATAACACAGTCCTAGTAACTGTGAAGATTTTGAACTACTGTTAATTCTTTAAACGGAGATGTGGTGCATATTAGACTATTTTCTTTATTTAATTGTAATATAATATATTGTACTCATCTATATCAATCATTGTTTAACGGCTCCTTCAATTCCCTTTCTTCTGTATTTGGTATAGCTCTAACATTTACAAGGTTTAATGCACTTTCCCAAGGAATAACTACTCTAATAACACTTACCCCTGGAAATCTATCACCAAATACTACATCAAATGGTTTATCTAAGTCTTGGACTGTTCTCCTTATGTCTATGATTCACCTGTCTCTTTATTTCATTATCTTAAGGTCACACTACCCCATGTGACTTCCCCATACTCTTTGTGCTGGTTTCTCACACACCAATAATATTTTAACCCTTGTATTTTACTAGTGATCCCTTCCTGTATTTTTAGTTATTGGTTATGGTTCCTGCCTGTGCAAGAATATACATTCTAATCCTGTCTATATCCCTTCTATGTCTTGTTCTTCTGCTCTTTATTATTATCAGTACTCCATTCCCCTTATTCTCAGGTAACTAGTCAAGTGTAGAGAAATCAATGATAAGGATATCTGGTGCGTCTTGGAGGTCTGGACTCTCTCGGTGGTCTGGAATCTCTCGGCGGTCTGGAAGGTCCTTAAAGTCTCTTAATCATCAGTTCCCTCACTCTGATACAATGGTTAAGATGATACCCGATACTCCCCTCTATCCGTACCATCGTTGGTATAACCTGGACAACGATGTGTATGGTCACTTCAGTTGTTAACCTTCCCCCGTCACTAGGGTCTCCGGATCAGCCAGAGTCCCTCTCAATCTATCGACATCGGTCTGTGAAAAGTGTCCCTCAATCAGCCTACCCATAGGGAAGCTCAGAGTTACTGCTGCAAAGACACAAGCACAGACACACACAAAAAACAACAATGCTACCCAATGGCTGAGGTTGGAACACTCCTATAGTGGGAAACATGAATCTTAGTATCTGTCTCCACCACTTTTACCATCATTAAGGTAGCCAACAACACCTGGTACAGGCCCCTCCACATAGGGTCTTTCCAGCTCTTTCTTCTGTAGTCTTTTGCCATCACATAGTCTCCAGGGCACAGAAAATACTCAGATTATCCTACTCAGTTGGGCATAGTTATCTTCACCCATGAAAATAAAATGTTAAGAACATTGTTAGGATAGGTGAGACACCGTATGCTACTCATGTCCTCTCATTTGTCAAGAGAAGCCTTGAGTTTATGAAGCACACCTGCTTCCAGCTTGTTGTAGTTCACTTATCTCATAGACAGACCACCTCTACACCATGCCTCCTATCACAAAAACAAAAATGATTTAACCTAACCCATAACACATTATTACTACTACTCATATCCTTAATACACCTTGCATATTTCCCCACAAAACCATAATAAAACATTATAACCTCTGTAATCCCAATTTCCCCCCTTGGACACATGCATCACATCGTGATTCATGTGTACAAAAAACAAAACAAAACAATATTGCCTATCAAACCTAAAATAATAACTAACCTTAAAATGACAACCCTTGAGCATATCTTTACTTAACTGTATTCCATAACACTATTCAAGGAATACCTCTCCTTCAGGACTAACCCTCTCACTTCATCCTTGTCCTGTTTCGACTAATTTATATATAGGATTTTTTCCAAATTATAAACTTCTTCACAATTATCCTTATTTTATCTAACCCCCTAATTCAGCATGCCTCTAGAATTCATAGTGCGGGTGATCAGGTCGCACTATAAAGCCAGGACAGATTTCAGAGGTCATTGAAATCATTCAATGAATTGTTTCATCCAATAGTATACTACTCCTAACAACCATCAAGACCTTTCATAAATGTTGTAATTCCTTAGTACAGCTCTTTTCAAAATAAATCACACATATTTACTTATCCCTCAGTAAATAAAACCCAAATTACATGTGTATGCCCCTTTAAGATATTTCACTTCCATCCCATCAAAAAACCCCAAATAGAAATAAAATCCTTTACAACTAACATTTCATACTAAGTAGTTTGTTTGTGGTTATTCGAACACCATATAGTAAAACAATAAACAAACAAAAAATGGCCAGGCCTTATTTATTTTGGTAGCTCCCTATGACAACCTAAAAATAAAACTACTTAATTTTACTAACTAGTTCCACCCTAGCCTACAGACTTTTTTTAACCTCCCAATAAAGAATCCCCATATTCCTGGAAGAGAAAGTATACATGTCGTTAACATATAATCAACAATCCAAAGATAGTAATTACACACAAAACATCATACATATGTCCCCAGTCCTATCTCACCCCTAACATAATATTATAGGAGACTCCCATCAACCCTTAAAAGAAACTCCCACTTAGAAGACACTAGATAATAACACATTTTATTATGTTAACTACACCTTCCACTATAAACCTATAACCCCATTTTAGTAATTTAAACGTCGCAAACTGTTGCATTGATGTTTTTTTTTTTATATAAACGTATTGTTTCATAATCCAAAACCCATAAAAATATGTCTACTTAATCCATCAAGCTAACAGCAACAACTATCTCCCAAGGTTCAACGTACTATAAACAAATTATCGTTATCTGAAGTAATAACACATCATCATAACTCACTGCTGTTTAAACAAACTATATAATGTCATAATAAAATGATCAGTTATCAAATATCGTTCCTTATTCAACTATCGAGACATGTTCTTCATTAGTAAATCGTCTCCACAAAGCAATACTACCTAATAACATATTCTCATTCTCCTAAGTAGAAATAATTACTCCTATTAAACAATCCCATTCAACATCAAGTCAACCTGTCTCATCTCCCAATTAACTTATTTTTTAAACCCTCTACAATATCTATCATACTCTACCGCTAATTTCCCTCATAATGGTACCTTAACAGATGACAAATTATTTTATATTTATAGTAAAAACCAATAAAACATCCAATTCACCAATATGCAATTTTAATTACTATGTTATCCTATCCGACATGGATTGGTAGGACAACATCTTTCCTATAATGTTATCAATGAAACCAGTAATTCACATCAATGTAAAAGATTTGCTTTCTGTCCCTCACTGGATTCGAACCAGGGACCCTCTGCACACATTGACAACATTCACCACCGAAGCACCGTTACCCGTCGCTCCACCAGTGCCACACAAAGCATCTACTTCCAGTTCATAGAGCAAGTGACGTCACCCAACGAAAACCGCACTAGCTCTCACCGCTAACTAGCTAGCAATTTCCTGCCGATAATAATAATAATAATAATAATAATATGCCATTTAGCAGACGCTTTTATCCAAAGCGACTTACAGTCATACAAAATGTGCGATCCTTGTACACCTAACTTAACCCATAATGTCCCTTATAGCGTTCTCACGTTTCAGCAAGCCCCAATGTTTAACATCCACAGACAAAAATGGAAATTCTTCCATTTTTCCTAGCAGACCCAATAAACCACACTTTCAAACAGCGTTCTGCATTTACCTCTATCATAGGGTTTAAAAACGAACTTAACAACATTAACCATCCTAAATTGCCGTAGTAACGTCATGTTTGGTTCAGTTGATCTATTACCATATAAGACATTCACTTCTCCATGCGTCGTAAACTATATCCTATTTCTCTTGTAATCAACTAAAATCATAGCCACGCAATTAAACCATCACCCCGCCATTACAGAATGAATGAGATCCATTAATCTATCCTTTCTAAGTAAGCTACAAGTAACACCAAACACTTGCTGTAGTTTACCATCATATATTGAAATCATCCATTTATCACAATCCAATTTATTTATAGACATATTCCACCATTGTCACTCGTTTAATCTAGCAAAACCTTATTCAATGACTAAAAATTATTACCACGTAGTCTCCTCTCCGTTAACATTTTAGTCATTTAGCAGATGCTCTTATTCCAAGCGACGCACAATTAGTGGGCTCATACATTATTATACTTATACTAGCCCCCCTTGGGAATCGAACAACCAACCCTGGCGTTGCACGCACCGTGCTCTACCAACTGAGCTACAGAGGACCACAGATGAGCGTATAGTGCCTTTTTCTGATAATGTTATAATTGTAGCCTATTGCATTACTTTAGTTTAAAATATAAGTTTGTTTATTCAACAAATCAAGAACCCACTATAAATTGGTGCTATTCACTCAGCTTATAATAGCCAAAGCTCCTTTGCATCCCCTAGTTCACGTAACGAAAATACATTATCATTCTACAATTCACCAACTATTCGCATACATTACTGATGTCACGCAAACCATAGAATAAAGTAATACCAATTAGAATTTTGTCAAATAAATGTTTTCCATCCAGCTATTCAAACTTGCTTCAAATATCTCTTTCAGCTCGATACAGTCAAGCAAGTATGACTCTCTTTTAACCGGAAACTAATTCATAGCATTAGTAAAGTCTATTCACATCCCAACAATAACTAATAATATATGTATATTCATAATATTAAAATACCTTACTTTCATTCCAGTCTACCTAAACAATTCAAATTATGGCCAAATCTCTTATCCAAATTGTCAGTCCGCTATTCAAATGTAACTGTCCTTTCTGATTTAGACTATAGACACTCCTCCTTTCCCGTTGAATAAGTGAGTCCTTCAGTCTGAAAAGACGCAGGCTACTAGATCGTCCAATCTTATCCTGACTGTTCCTTCAATCTAAACAACCCACAACTATAGCTAAACTATACTTAGAAAACCTAGACTCTGTTCAGCGATGCAGAATCTATGCTTTATTGAAATGACAAGTTAATCCTCCTTTATTCCAATGATAAAATCAAATCAAATCAAATTTTATTGGTCACATGCGCCGAATACAACAGGTGCAGACATTACAGTGAAATGCTTACTTACAGCCCTTAACCAACAGTGCATTTATTTTAAACAAAAAAAAGTAAGAATAAAATAACAACAAAAAAAGTGTTGAGAAAAAAAGAGCAGAAGTAAAATAAAGTGACAGTAGGGAGGCTATATATACAGGGGGGTACCGTTGCAGAGTCAATGTGCGGGGGCACCGGCTAGTTGAGGTAGTTGAGGTAATATGTACATGTGGGTAGAGTTAAAGTGACTATGCATAAATACTTAACAGAGTAGCAGCAGCGTAAAAAGGATGGGGTGGGGGGGCAGTGCAAATAGTCCGGGTAGCCATGATTAGCTGTTCAGGAGTCTTATGGCTTGGGGGTAGAAGCTGTTGAGAAGTCTTTTGGACCTAGACTTGGCACTCCGGTACCGCTTGCCGTGCGGTAGCAGAGAGAACAGTCTATGACTAGGGTGGCTGGAGTCTTTGACAATTTTGAGGGCCTTCCTCTGACACCGCCTGGTATAGAGGTCCTGGATGGCAGGAAGCTTTGCCCCAGTGATGTACTGGGCCGTACGCACTACCCTCTGTAGTGCCTTGCGGTCAGAGGCCAAGCAGTTGCCATACCAGGCGGTGATGCAACCAGTCAGGATGCTCTCGATGGTGCAGCTGTATAATTTTTTGAGGATCTGAGGACCCATGCCAAATCTTTTTAGTCTCCTGAGGGGGAATAGGCTTTGTCGTGCCCTCTTCACGACTGTCTTGGTGTGTTTGGACCATGATAGTTCGTTGGTGATGTGGACACCAAGGAACTTGAAGCTCTCAACCTGTTCCACTACAGCCCCGTCGATGAGAATGGGGGCGTGCTCAGTCCTCTTTTTTTTCCTGTAGTCCACAATCATCTCCTTTGTCTTGGTCACGTTGAGGGAGAGGTTGTTGTCCTGGCACCACACGGCCAGATCTCTGACCTCCTCCCTATAGGCTGACTCATCGTTGTCGGTGATCAGGCCTACCACTGTTGTGTCGTCGGCAAACTTAATGATGGTGTTGGAGTCGTGCCTGGCCATGCAGTCATGGGTGAACAGAGAGTACAGGAGGGGACTGAGCACGCACCCCTGAGGGGCCCCCGTGTTGAGGATCAGTGTGGCAGATGTGTTGTTACCTACCCTTACCACCTGGGGGCGGCCCGTCAGGAAGTCCAGGATCCAGTTGCAGAGGGAGGTGTTTAGTCCCAGGATCCTTAGCTTAGTGATGAGCTTAGAGGGCACTATGGTGTTGAATGCTGAGCTGTAGTCAATGAATAGCATTCTCACGTAGGTGTTCCTCTATCCAGGTGGGAAAGGGCAGTGTGGAGTGCGATAGAGATTGCATCATCTGTGGATCTGTTGGGGCGGTATGCAAATTGGAGTGGGTCTAGGGTTTCTGGGATTATGCTGTTGATGTGAGCCATGACCAGTCTTTCAAAGCACTTCATGGCTACAGACGTCAGTGCTACGGGTCGGTAGTCATTTAGGCAGGTTATCTTAGAGTTCTTGGGCACGGGGACTATGGTGGTCTGCTTGAAACATGTTGGTATTACAGACTCAGTCAGGGACATGTTGAAAATGTCAGTGAAGACACTTGCCAGTTGGTCAGCACATGCTCGGAGTACACGTCCTGGTAATCCGTCTGGCCCTGCGGCCTTGTGAATGTTGACCTGCTTAAAAGTCTTACTCACATCGGCTACGGAGAGCGTGATCACATAGTCATCCGGAACAGCTGGTGCTCTCATGCATGCTTCAGTGTTGCTTGCCTCGAAGCGAGCATAGAAGTGGTTTAGCTCGTCTGGTAGGCTTGTGTCACTGGGCAGCTCGCGGCTGTGCTTCCCTTTGTAGTCTGTAATAGTTTTCAAGCCCTGCCACATCCGACGAGCGTCAGAGCCAGTGTAGTATGATTCAATCTTAGACCTGTATTGACTCTTTGCCTGTTTGATGGTTCGTCGGAGGTCATAGCGGGATTTCTTATAAGCGTCCGGGTTAGAGTCCCGTTCCTTGAAAGCGGCAGCTCTACCCTTTAGCTCAGTGCGGATGTTTCCTGTAATCCATGGCTTCTGGTTGGGGTATGTACGTACGGTCACTGTGGGGACGACATCATCGATGCACTTATTGATGAAGCCAATGACTGATGTGGTGTACTCCTCAATGCTGTCTGAAGAATCCCGGAACATGTTCCAGTCTGTGCTAGCAAAACAGTCCTGTAGCTTAGCATCTGCGTCATCTGACCACTTTTTTATTAACCGAATCACTGGTGCTTCCTGCTTCAGTTTTTGCTTATAAGCAGGAATCAGGAGGATAGAGTTATGGTCAGATTTGCCAAATGGAGGGCGAGGGAGAGCTTTGTATGCGTCTCTGTGTGTGGAGTAAAGGTGGTCTAGAGTTTTTTTCCCTCTGGTTGCACATTTAACATGCTGGTAGAAATTAGGTAGAACGGATTTAAGTTTCCCTGCATTAAAGTCCCCGGCCACTAGGAGCGCTGCATCTGGATGAGCGTTTTCCTGTTGATTAATGGCCTTGTACAACTCATTCAGTGCAATCTTAATGCCAGCATTGGTTTGTGGTGGTAAATAGACAGCTATGAAAAATATAGATGAAAACTCTCTTGGTAAATAGTGTGGTCTACAGCTTATCATAAGATACTCAGGCGAGCAAAACCTCGAGACTTCCTTAGTATTTGATTTTGTGCACCAGCTGTTGTTTACAAATATACACAGACCGCCACCCCTTGTCTTACCAGAGTCAGCCGTTCTGTCCTGCCGATGTAGCGTATAGCCTGCTAGCTGAATGTTATCATTGTTGTCGTTCAGCCACGACTCCGTGAAACATAAGATATTACAGTTTTTAATGTCCCGTTGGTAGGATAACCGTAATCTTAAATCGTCCATTTTATTCTCAAAAGCTTGAACGTTGGCTAATAGGATTGATGGAAGAGGCAGTTTACTCGCTCGCCGTCGGATCCTTACAAGGCACCCGGATCTGCGTCCGCGATATCTCCGTCTCTTCCTCACGCGAATGACGGGGATTTGGGCCTTGTCGGGTGTCTGTATGATATCCTTCGCGGCCGCCTCGTTGAAGAAAAAATCTTCGTCCAATGCGAGGTGAGTAATCGCTGTCCTGATATCCAGAAGCTCTTTTTGGTTATAAGAGACGATGGCAGAAACATTATGTACAAAATAAATTACAAATAACGCGGAAAAACACACATAATTGTACAATTGGTTAGAGGGTTGGTTAGAGGTCAGTAGTTTTAATATCTGGCACATACCACACTTTATCAGAAAATAGCTTTGAAGGACACAGATCTCACACGCTCAACGTATACAATTTAACAATCAACGAGTCAAACCCCACATTCATTGATTTGGCACCAGATCTAACGACCTAACCAAATGAATTATATTTTCCCCTAATATACTAAAATCCCTTGACTATATCACCTCTGCTTCTGAAATAATAGATAGTTTATTATAATACTTAATTCTACCACATGCCCTATGTACTTTCTCCCATTTCCACGTACGTCTACGTGTTTGGGCAAGTCAACACCTATAATTTTATCCAATCCCTCGTATTAAATCACACTCACATAAAATTCATTATATTCCAATATATTCATATCTACCAAACCATTCATGTTTCTAATTATTCTTTATTGCCACAATCTGTTAATCACCATCTAGTCTCAGCGGAACAAACAACAAATTACCCAAATCCTTTCCCTCAGTCATAGAATACTCCTAGAATCATATATGCTGGTCACTATTCCCTGACCTTACAAAATTCTATGACAGGCATTGTTGTACGAAACTCCAAGATATAATTTACAGGAAAAGCATATTATTCCAACGTATATATAATTATCAAACACACCTCTATATCTCATCATTCAAACTTCAGAGTGCGACTAATTTACACCATTATACCACTTTTATTCCATATTTATACAATGTTGTTCTTAAACGCGCTTAATTACTATTTGCATAACCTACAGGAATATTTTATTCTATCAAAGGGCCCAAATTTGGAATGTTAACCCTATCCTAGTTATTATTTTACTGTAGTCAATTTATCATAATACTACATCACCTCTAAAGGTTCTAAATATAATGTCAGAAACATACCCTAAAAGATTTATCAAAATACAATGCATAGACGTCATATGACCACACCGGTACACGTGACCTGTTCCTCCAACAGGATTTATTCTACGCCTCCTGGTAACGTGAATTTTCTACACTCAGTTGGTCATTGAATATCCCCGCACCATTTATTCTTCTCTTTCCTAATGTGAGATTGGGCACGCCCTTTCTCCATCAGACAGAAGCTTCAAACAACCTCAAATATATTTCCTTTCCTTACAGAAAGGCTATTTACTTGCAGGATTTCTTATTATTCTCACTCACACAGATGAGCAGCCACTTGTGCCCAAATGAATCAGACAGTTGAATGACTCACAGCCACCAAAGCAACCCATTCACCATACGAGATGAGCAGACCTACTCTTATTTAACACTTTCTCAATATTTTGAAGCCCTTGTAGCTATTTAACCCGTTCACCTACTCAGGATGACCGGTGTTACTCCAATTTATGGTGTCACCTACGCCGGATGACCTAACTTTTTTACCTGATCAACCCTACCTAATTTTGGCATCACCACAACACAGGATGATTCCCTATCTGCCCGTTCAGAGCTCTGGAGTGCTAATTTTAGCTCTCCAAAGCGGTATCCACAGGTTTCTATTATTTAGCCCAGGTGTTACACTTCCTCTACACACCTGGATTCTACTACGCTTTCCTAAGCGACCTGTAAATTCTGCCCTATTTTTTCTGTTACACTTCCTCAACACAGAAAAAGGAGCGGTATTACACAGGATTTCTGCCTACATAAGCAGTCCTCAAGACGATTCATTTTCACTACACGTCTAGAGCGGTATCTGTAGGTCCCAAATTTAGCTAGCCACCTGCCCGTTCAGACCTCTGGAGTGCTAATTTTAGCTCTCCAAAGCGGTATCCACAGGATTTAACATGTTATTATCTGATCGCTCAACCAGCTGGACAGCCGCCCGTGTCGAAATGACCCAGACAAAGCGATCAGCAGGATGAATCAAATGAATCAAATGAATCAAATGAATCAAATGAATCAAATGAATCAAATGAATTGAACAGACGGTTCAGACAAACAACAGCGACATGTATTCTTAAATTCAAAAGCTCCTAGTGTCTAATTTTCTGGTTCTTAAATTTGGAGAGACCTATTTGGTATTTCTTTAGATGTTGCCGAGCCCCGGATCGGACCACACAAACGTTATACTATATAAGTAAGAACTTGGCTTACCTTTTAAAAGCGGCCGCTTTTGTTTGTATGGTCTGTCCAAGCCGTTTCACAACTGCAGATGTATACTGTCTCTGATCCCTATTTTTCAACTCCTGGCTAGCTCGCCAAATATGTAGTGGAAATATTTGACTAATAATTAATCAACTCAAAAATATCTCTCAAGACACCAGAGCTTGTGAATCCAAGAATTATACTTTATTGCATAACAAAGCCCGAGCTTGTTCCATGGAACAACTGTCTCTCTCTGTCTTAGAGATCTCTTATATACACACAGATGAAAAAACATGCGTACATTCCTAACTTTTTTTAGTTCTGCACCACCCTTTTTTTTCAACGTCCAGCTGTCACACAATGTCCACTCCAAAAGGTCATGAATGCTTTTTTCTATATGAAGCCTCTCATTCTATCATTCTATTGGCTGCGTGTCTTAGGCCCCTTCTTAAAAAAGAACTACGGTAATGCATACCATGTGTCTATAACAAGCCCATGGGCCACAGTTTGAGAGCCCCTGCGACAGAGCACATACATTCATTTAAACATAATCATGTTTATTACTAATATTATTATTTTACCTTTGACCTCTCCCTACATTTGCCTTAATGATACATAAAATAATACCATATCCCTTGCTCAGTTTTCTCAGCTAGTTTCTCTATGCCCAGCAGTACTAATCAATGTCTGATCGGAGACGTATGTACAGGTGCTTGAGAAGTGTTCTCCCTGTTTCTTTATTTGTTTCAGTCGTAGTTAGTATTTCGTATTTTGGCTGTCAGCCTGTTTTTGGAGATTTATTTGCTCTGCCTTTCTTTTATCGTGATAAGTCCGTTCTTTTGTATCCTGGCTTCGGGACCACCAGTAAAGATCCTTGTTTCACCATCTCTGCCTACTGCCTACTGTCTATCCTGCACCTGTGTCACACCTCACACCAACCCTTACAATTTGGCCTGAATGCAAAGCGCTATTTCTGAAGAAAACCAGGCGCATCTCATCACCCATCTAACACATTCCCTACCGTGAAAAATGGTGGTGGCAGCATCATGCTATGGGGATGCTTTTCAGCGGCAGGGACTGAGAGACTGATAAGGATAGAGGAAACAATGAATGGAGCCAAATACAGGCAAATCCTTGAGGAAAACCTGCTTAAGAGTGCAAACAAACTTAGACTGGGGTAGAAGAGTTACGTTCCAACAGGATAATGACCCCAAGCATACAGCCAAAGCAACACTGGAATGGCTTCAGAACAAGAATGTAAAAGTCCTTGAGCGGCCCAGCCAAAGCCAAGACGTGAATTCCATTGAAAATCTGTCGAAAGACTTAAATATTGCTGTTCACTGCCTCTCCCCATGTAAATTAACAGAGCTTGAGAAAATCTGCAAGGAAGAATGGGAGAACATCCCCAAATCCAGATGTGCAAAGCTGATACAGACATACCCAAGACAATTCAAAGCTATAATCACCGTCAAAGATGCTTCTACAAAGTATTGACTCTCGTGTATGAATACTTATGTAAATGAGCTATATCTGTATTTAATTTTTAATTAATTTGCAAAAATGTCTAAAAACATGTTTTCACTTTGTCATTATGGGGTATTGTGTGTCCTTCAACTTCCTCACCCATTTCCAGTAAGCTTTCCAGGAGAGGCATCAATGAGATTCAATAATTTTCTGGTCTGGTCTGTGAGAGCTACGACCAGCGACTGCCGACTGGGATATTTGATTTGAGCTGCAGTAACAGAGGTAGTCAGGGGGCTGTGAGGAGAGGAGGAGAGCGCAATTGCAATTCCAATTCCAAGAAAGGTCACCTCTCTAATGAGGAGTATTAGCCCACTCACAACCCGCCACGGAGGAGCTACAAACTGGCCCACTTACCAGACAGAGCTACAAACTTGCCCACTCACCAGACAGAGATCCAAACTGTGGCAAATAATGTCATTAGGGAGGAAGGACGCGAGACGGGAGGGGGTTTGAAGATGGAGGGAGGGAGGGAGGGAGGGATGGTGAGGATGTTGATGAGGTCCACTCACCAGCCACAGAGGAGCTGCAAAAAGGTTTGTGGCAAACACTGGGAGTGGGGGAGGGAGTGGGGTAGGGAGGCTGAACATGTCCCTACAGGAAGTAAGACTTTTTAGAGGTTTCTTTCTTGTGGACGGACCACAATCCTGACCTCAAAAGGCAACATACAGTGCATTCGGAAAGTATTCAGACTCCTTGACTTTTTCCACATTTTGTTACATTACAGCCTTATTCAAAAATTGATTAAATAGTTTTTTCCCTTCATCAATCTACACACAATACCCGATAATGACGAAGCAAAAACAGGTTTTTATAAATGTTTGCACATTTATTAAAAATAAAAAACGGAAATATGACATTTACATTAGTATTCAGACCCTTTACTCAGTACTTTGTTGAAGCACCTTTGGCAGTGATTACAGCCTCGAGTCTTCTTGGGTATGACGCTACAAGCTTGGCACACCTGTATTTGGGGAGTTTCTCCCATTCTTCTCTGCAGATCCTCTCAAGCTCTGTCAGGTTGGATGGGGAGTGTTGCTGCACAGCTATTTTCAGGTCTCTCCAGAGATGTTCGATTGGGTTCAAGTCCGGGCTCTGGCTGGGCCACTCAAGGACATTCAGAGACTTGTCCCGAAGCCACTCCTGCATTGTCTTGGCTGTGTGCTTAGGGTTGTTGTCCTGTTGGAAGGTGAACCTTCGCCCCAGTCTGAACGCTCTGGAGCTGGTTTTCATCAAGGATCTCTCTGTACTTTGCTCCTATCATCTTTCCATCGATCCTGACTGGTCTCCTAGTCCCTGCCGCTGAAAAACATCAACACAGCATGAAGCTGCCACCACTATGCTTCATGTTTCATCAGACCAGATAATCTTTTTTCTCATGGTCAGAGTCCTTTAGGTGCCTCTTGGCATACTCCAAATTGGCTGTCATGTGCCTTCTACTGAGGAGTGACTTCCGTCTGGCCACTCTACCATAAAGGCCTGATTGGTAGAATGCTGCAGAGATGGTTGTCCTTCTGGAAGGTTCTCCCATCTCCACAGAGGAACTCTGGAGCTCAGTCAGAGTGACCATCGGGTTCTTGGTCACCTCCCTGACCAAGGCCCTTCTCCCCTAATTGCTCAGTTTGGCCGGCCGGCCAGCTCGTGGAAGAGTCTTGGTGGTTCCAAACTTCTGCAATTTAAGAATGATGGAGGCCACTGTGTTCTTGGGGACCTTCAATGCTGTCTAAATGTATTGGTAGCCTTCCCCAGATCTGTGCTTCAACACAATCCTGTCTCAGAGCATTGCAAACACTATTATTGCACACAGAGTGAGTCCATGCAACTTATTATGTGACTTGTTAAGCCGATTTTTACTCCTGAACTTATTTAGGCTTGCCATAACAAAGAGGTTGAATACTTATTGACTCAAGACATTTCACTTTTTCATTTTTTATTCATTTGTGAAATGTCGAAAAACATCAATCCACTTTGACATTATGAGGTATTGTGTGTAGACCAGTGACAAAAAAATATCTATTTAATCTATTTTAAATTCAGGCTGTAACACAACAAAATGTGGAAAAAGTAAAGGGGTAAAAATAATTTCTGAACTAGGACTACATGAGACAATTATATATATGTTTTGATTAAAAGATGTTTGGTCATTGGTCAGAATAATTAGAACACATTGTGAAGTCATGGAGTGGGCCAAAAACTCAATCCCACCTGAACAGTCTGAAATCCCAGGCATAAAAATAAAATAAATAAAATAAAATGACATTATTAGTGATATTTCGACCTCATAGTGTGGAAATATCATTAAAAAAAAAGGAAAATCACGTTTTTGACTGCACTGCCCCTTTAATGCTGCAGAAGCTACTGCACCCATGTTGAAGTGTTCACATCTGGCTTGGATGAGATGAGAAAGGCAGGCATGAAGAAGAATTCCTTCCAATATGTGGCATAAATAATGTGAAGCCCCCTACACATTTGCCTTGCTGGTATCAAGCATAAACATTGCACCTGTCAGCTCATTACTGAGGTTTCATTTCAGTCAGGGAAGGAGTGAAGCCTTTTGATGGACAGGACGTGCGGCAGGCAGCTTGCTGCCTTATAGCCAGGGTAAATACTTGCCCTTCTGCCTGTATTCCCTGTATTCATTACTGGTCTGCCCAAACACACAGGAGAAGCTGTCAGGAGTTACCAGTTCCATTACCCACTAAATCCCCTAACTTGTTGAACTGATATCGATTTCTGAAGGGATAGAGGGAGGGAGGTTGATGGAAGGATGAGGAGGCGGAGGAGGGTTGAGGGTTAAATAAATACTAAATGACTTGAAAGGGTTGTTTTCAAACTGATTTGAAACTTTACTTACTACTAAAGTTGTGGACTATGAATGGCCTCCCGAGTGGCGCAGTGGTCTAAGGCACTGCATCGCAGTGTTAGCTGTGCCACTAGAGATCCTGGTTCGAATCCAGGCTCTGCTGTAGCCGGCCGCAACCGGGAGACCAATGGGGCGGCGCACAATTGGCCCAGGGTAGGGGAGGGAATGGGAGGTAGCTCAGTTGATAGCGCATGGCGTTTGCAACGCCAGGGTTGTGGGTTCGTTTCCCACGGGGGGCCAGTATGAAAATAATAATGTATGCACTAACTGTAAGTCGCTCTGGATAAGAGCGTCAGCTAAATGACGTAAAAATGAATTAAGCATTGGTAATGTTTTCTTTTAAGGGTCCATAATAAACCATTTATAAGGCATTTACAAACCGTTTGCACACCATTTATTAATCATTACTACCACATCTGTAAATGTTAGTAAGCTAGTTATTCACACATGTATATATTTCCTTAAACCTCCTGTGTTGTGTGCTTATTCATTTACCAGGTACTGCAGGAATGGCTACCAATGCATGCCCATCTTTTTGTGAGAAATTACACTGGTCAGTCAAAACATTTATAAAGCATTTGTAAAGTATAAATAGCACTCACTTTTGATTAGGGACTGCAAAAAAACTGATGAAATGTTGAGTTTGCTAATCAAACTGGTCTGGCAGTGTTACATTCTGTATCATATTACAAAAGAAAATCAGTTTTGTCACTAGTTAGATAAACTGCTTTCCCCATCTCCCACAGAGTCAACCTCAACCTGATGCTTAGACTGTCTTATATACTTTAGAGCTAATTTAGCACATATCCTGCAGGAACTTTTGACATGTCTGCTGAGGGGTTCCTTTGTCTATGTCTGTATTTCTCTTTGTGTCTCAATGTGTCTTGACTTTTCATCGTCATTTATTCATCTTGTGGGGAAAACAGCTTCTTGCAGAAAACTGAATGGCCAACTGGGAGTAAAGACTACATTTTAGGGTCTGAGAATCCTGCATAGGTAAGTCTGACAGCTCTATTTAGCTTTTTCACGCTCTGGAACTGTTTGTGTTGATCACAATAACACACCAGAAAGCAAGGTCAGGTAAAATGGACAGGATAGGAAGCAATGGAAGAGTTCATGAAACGTATTGGTCAATAAATTGATGAAATTAGGGTTTGTGTTCCAAGACTATGACACATTTCCCTTTCACAATGAGAACCTATTTTTACCTTTTAATTGGGGGTAAAAGTAATAACATGGTGGGTGTTTATATTTGTCCTGTTTCACACATTAACACGCATGTGTGAAATGCATATTCCAACTCCACCTGAGACACCCTTGGAGAGTGGGGTCATGCAGGGTCTGCAATTATCAACGGCGACCCTGGAGCAATTAGGGCTCGTTCAAGGATTTTTCACCTTGTAGGCTCGGGGATTCAAAACTTTCTGTTACCTTTCTGTTACTGGCCAAACACTGTAATCGCTAGGCTACCATAAACTCCAGTTAAAGTTATCACTTTTAAATAACTACAATGGGCTATGGCAAGGTGCTGGCTGTTCTATCAAATATGACTCTTGTAAAAGAGAGTTCCACTCAGATCTTATGTTTTGTTTTTATATTCACAGTAGCTTTTTACATTCCTGTTTTCTTCTCTCTCTATCTCCCTCTTTTTCTTTCTTTCTTTCTTTCTTTCTTTCTTTCTTTCTTTCTTTCTTTCTTTCTTTCTTTCTTTCTTTCTTTCTTTCTTTCTTTCTTTCTTTCTTTCTTTCTTTCTTTCTTTCTTTCTTTCTTTCTTTCTTTCTTTCTTTCTTTCTTTCTTTCTTTCTTTCTTTCTTTCTTTCTCTCTCTCTCTCTCTCTCTCTCTCTCTCTCTCTCTCTCTCTCTCTCTCACTCTCTCTCTCTCTCTCTCTCTCTCTCTCTCTCTCTCTCTCTCTCTCTCTCTCTCTCTCTCTCTCTCTCTCTCTCTCTCTCTCTCTCTCTGAGAGGTACCCAGTTACTGTGTGTGTGTTCATCTTTACGGCATGTCTTAATAGTGGGGAAGCATTTTCCCTTCCCATCACAGTACTATGACTCCCTTCTGGGACTCTTTGTGTTGGCCTGATTGATGATGCTGTGATATCAATCCTCTCAGGAAACTGAAAAATGTGTGGTAAATAATGGTTTCTTCTCCTCTTAAACCTCTTCGATGTAAAGTCCCCTGTGTAGGGAACCTGCATGGTTCTGGTACCGGTTCCGACCGACATTTTCGCTTAAAATCGATCTGTGGACACGAAATGGCTTGCATTGAGTGGTAGCCCTGATTCTCACGGACACAGGAGTATGTCTCTTCTGCCTGTATGAAACAGGATATGAAATCTGACATCACTTGAAGCTGGGATGTCCCTCCTACCATTTCATTCGCTCTTCCGACTGTCCATCAACTCCTGGCTGAACACTATGTCAGAGTCACTAACAACGCATATGCCTGTAATACTGACAGCGTAACGCAGCAGGAGAGAGTGGTTATGTTGCTGTAGCACATTCAGAGATCGATTTATAGCCAGTAACCTAAAATAATTCATGTTAATGTACTGCAGTGACGTAGGTGTACTATGAATGTATGTAATGTATGTACAGTGGGGAAAAAAAGTATTTAGTCAGCCACCAATTGTGCAAGTTCTCCAACTTAAAAAGATGAGAGAGGCCTGTAATTTTCATCATAGGTACACGTCAACTATGACAGACAAAATGAGAAAAAAAATTCCAGAAAATCCCATTGTAGGATTTTTAATGAATTTATTGGCAAATGATGGTGGAAAATAAGTATTTGGTCAATAACAAAAGTTTCTCAATACTTTGTTATATACCCTTTGTTGGCAATGACACAGGTCAAACGTTTTCTGTAAGTCTTCACAAGGTTTTCACACACTGTTGCTGGTATTTTGGCCCATTCCTCCATGCAGATCTCCTCTAGAGCAGTGATGTTTTGGGGCTGTCGCTGGGCAACAAAGACTTTCAACTCCCTCCAAAGATTTTCTATGGGGTTGAGATCTGGAGACTGGCTAGGCCACTCCAGGACCTTGAAATGCTTCTTACGAAGCCACTCCTTTGTTGCCCGGGCGTTGTGTTTGGGATCATTGTCATGCTGAAAGACCCAGCCACGTTTCATCTTCAATGCCCTTGCTGATGGAAGGAGGTTTTCACTCAAAATCTCACGATACATGGCCCCATTCATTCTTTCCTTTACACAGATCAGTCGTCCTGGTCCCTTTGCAGAAAAACAGCCCCAAAGCAGGTAGTTATGGTGTTCTTTGGATGCAACTCAGCATTCTTTGTCCTCCAAACACGACGAGTTGAGTTTTTACCAAAAAGTTATATTTTGGTTTCATCTGACCATATGACATTCTCCCAATCCTCTTCTGGATCATCCAAATGCACTTCAGACGGGCCTGGACATGTACTGGCTTAAGCAGGGGGACACGTCTGGCACTGCAGGATTTGAGTCCCTGGCGGCGTAGTGTGTTACTGATGGTAGGCTTTGTTACTTTGGTCCCAGCTCTCTGCAGGTCATTCACTAGGTCCCCCCGTGTGGTTCTGGGATTTTTGCTCACCGTTCTTGTGATCATTTTGACCCCACAGGGTGAGATCTTGCGTGGAGCCCCAGATCGAGGGAGATTATCAGTGGTCTTGTATGTCTTCCATTTCCTAATAATTGCTCCCACAGTTGATTTCTTTCTTCAAACCAAGCTGCTTACCTATTGCAGATTCAGTCTTCCCAGCCTGGTGCAGGTCTACAATTTTGTTTTTGGTGTCCTTTGACAGCTCTTTGGTCTTGGCCATTGTGGAGTTTGGAGTGTGACTGTTTGAGGTTGTGGACAGGTGTCTTTTATACTGATAACAAGTTCAAACAGGTGCCATTAATACAGGTAACGAGTGGAGGACAGAGGAGCCTCTTAAAGAGGAAGTTACAGGTCTGTGAGAGCCAGAAATCTTGCTTGTTTGTAGGTGACCAAATACTTATTTTCCACCATAATTTGCAAATAAATTCATTAAAAATCCTACAATGGGATTTTCTGGAATTTTTTTTCTCAATTTGTCTGTCATAGTTGACGTGTACCTATGATGAAAATTACAGGCCTCTCTCATCTTTTTAAGTGGGAGAACTTGCACAATTGGTGGCTGACTAAAGACTTTTTTTCCCCACTGTATGTATTGATATACAGTTGCTATAATTTACTATTGAATGGGGATTACGGTGGTATAACTATCAATAAAAAATGTGCCATGAAAATATGTATGGCCCTGTTCCAATCACAACTCCAGCTGAATGCACCAGCTTCCTCTCAGTCTTGTTCCAGTCAGCAGCTAAAACATCACTCATCTCAGACGTCCCCGAAGGTGGTTGAAACCCATCCAGCACTGAGTGCATCCTCATGGGGGGAGTATTGTGGTTAGGGAATTATCAATGCCGTAAGACAGATCACCCATATGCCACTGATCATTAACTGGCTTTCCCCTAAGCTCGTAAATGTAGCATGACATCCCAATGGATCAATCATCCACCATGCATTTCCACTGGTACCTCTTCCCTTGTGTCTACCAGCTTTTGTGTGAGTGTCTGTGTGTCAGTGTGTCAGTGTGTCAGTGTGTGTGTGTGTGTGTGTGTGTGTGTGTGTGTGTGTGTGTGTGTGTGTGTGTGTGTGTGTGTGTGTGTGTGTGTGTGTGTGTGTGTGTGTGTGTGAGTGAGTGAGTGAGTGAGTGAGTGAGTGAGACAGAAACGGCAGTATGTGAAGTAATAGCCTGATATCTATACCATAGGACAGGGCTCTCAAACCCTGTTCCTGGAGAGCTACCGTCCTGTAGGTTTTCTCTCCAACCCTGTTCCTGGAGCGTTATACCGTCCTGTTGGTTTTCTCTCCAACCCTGTTCCTGGAGAGCTACCGTCCTGTAGGTTTTCCCTACAACCCTAATCTAGAACACCTGATTATAATAATTAGCTAGGTGATAAGCTGAACCAGGTTAGTTACAACAGGGGGTTGGAGCAAACCTACAGAAGGGTAGCTCTTCAGGAACAGGGTTGGAGACCCCTGCAGTAGGATATACAGTATAGATAATGAATATGTTATGTCAAGTATGACTGTATTTACAGATATAAAGTGGGTGGTGTCTTGGTCGTGCAGTTGAATAAATAGCATATGATATTATTAGGATCCCCATTAGCTGTTGCAAAAGCAGCAGCTACTCTTTCTGGGGTCCACACAAAACATGAAACATGACATAATACAGAACATTAATAGAACAGCTCAAGGACATAGATACATACAGTACATCTAAAATAAATATAGGAACACAAAAGGTCCTGTGCTGACACAACACTTAGGAAAAACAGAGAGACCCATACTCTAGGCCTAAATGCTTGCATACAGGGACTTCAGACCCCTTGACCTTCTCCACATGTTGTTCTATTACAGCCTGAATTTAACATTGATTAAATTGAGGGTTTTTTTTGTCACTGGCCTACACACAATAACCCATCATGTCAAAGTGTTCATTTTTTAAAACAAATTCAATCAATAATTATTCAGACCTTTGTTATGGCAAGACTAAATATGTTCAGGAGTAAAAATTTGATTAACAATTCACATAAGTTGCACGGACAACGATAGTGTTTAAAAAAAAAAATTTTAATGACTACCTCATCTCTGTACCCCACATATACAATTATCTGTAACACAGATTTAACCACAAAGACCAGGGAGGTTTCCCAATGCCTAACAAAGAAGGGCGCCAATTGGTAGATGGGGGAAGAAAAAAAAAGCAGACAGAATATCCCATTGAGCCTGGTGAAGATAATAATTACACTTTGGATGGTGTATCAATACACCCAGTCACTACAAAGATACAGGCGTCCTTCCTAACTCAGTTGCCGGAGAGGAAGGAAACCCATCAGGGATTTCACCCGAGGCCAATGGTGACTTTAAAATAGTTACAGAATTTAATGGCTGTGATAGAGGATAACTGAGGATGGATCAACATTGTAGTTACTCCACACTACTAACCTAATTGACAGAGTGAAAAGGAGGAAGCCTGTAAAGAATAACAAATTATCCTAAACATGCATTCTGTTTGCAAAAAGGCACTAAAGTAATACTGCAAAAAAATGTGGCAAAGCAATTCACCTTTGTCCTGCATCATTGGTATGCTTGTAATATTTAAGGACTGGGGAGTTTTTCACAGAGAAATAGCATTGTATAAATAGCAATTGTAAACACAATTTTGTCTATACATTTGTTAAGAACTGTCAGCAAGCTGATTGGTCGACTGTTAGAGCCAGTAAAGGGTGGGGTAGCTGTATCACTTTGGCTTCCCTCCAGGTCTGAGGACAAACACTTTTCTCCAGACTCAGATTAAAGATATGGCAACATTGTCCGCTTCCATCCTCAGTAGCTATCCATCCCGGTTGTCAATACCAGGTGGTTTCTCATTATTAATTGTCAACAACAACAAAAAATGCACCTCTCCCACACTAACTTTACAAAATTCTAAATTACAACGCTTTTCTTTCATTAAAAGGTATTTTATGCATGAATATGATGACTCACAGTTTGTTGCTGGTATTTCATGTCTGAGTTTGCCAATGAAATAATCATTAAAATAATTAGCAACATCAAAAGGTTTTATGATGAATGAGCCATCTGATTCAATGAAAGATGGGGTTGAATTAGTCTTTCTGCCCATAGTTATATTTAAGGTACTCCAAAAATGTTATTCTATCATTCTTCCCATCATTGACTTTGGCTTCATAATATTGTTCCATCTTCATTTTGTTGAGTTTAGTCACATCATTTCTAAATGTACAGTCACTTTGCCAATCAGATGTGCAGCCAGACTTCTTAGCCACTCCATTTGCTTCATCTCTCACAAACATAAAATTTTTCCTTTCCTCATCAATCCATGGAGCCTTAACAGTTCTAACAGTCCGTTTATTAACTGATGCATGCTTATCAATGACTGGAAGAAACAACTTCATGAATGCATCAAGTGTTGCGTCTGGATGCTCCTCATTACACACATCAGACCAAAACATGTGTTTTACATCTTCAACATAGGAATCAAGAGAAAACATTTTATATGATCTCCAGTGCTTGACTTGGACTGAAATAGGCTCTGTTAATCATTTTGGGTGCTGGTAATAGAACAGCAGTGTTGACTGTGTGTGTGTGTGTGTGTGTGTGTGTGTGTGTGTGTGTGTGTGTGTGTGTGTGTGTGTGTGTGTGTGTGTGTGTATATATGTATATCGGGGGAGAAGGGCCTTGGTCAGGGAGGTGACCAAGAACCCAATGGTCACTCTGACAGAGCTCCAGAGTTCCTCTGTGTAGATGGGACAATCATCTCTGCAGCACTCCACCAATCAGGCCTTTATGGTAGAGTGGCCAGACGGAAGCCACTCCTCAGTAAAAGGCACATGACATCCCGCTTGGAGTTTGCCAAAAGGCACCTAAAGACTCTCAGACCATGAGAAACAAGATTCTCTGGTCTGATGAAACCAAGATTGCACTCTTTGGCCTGAATGCCAAGTGTCACATCTGGAGGAAACCTGGCACCATCCCTACGGTGAAGCATGGTGTTGGCAGCATCATGCTGTGGGGATGTTTTTCAGAGGCAGGGACTGGGAGACTAGTCAAGATCGAGGGAAAGATGAATGGAGCAAAGTACAGAGAGATCCTTGATCAAAATCTGCTCCAGAGCGCTCAGGACCTCAGACTGGGGCGAAGGTTCACCTTCCATCAGGGCAATGACCCTAAGCACACATCCAAGACAACGCAGGAGTGGCTTCGAGACAAGTCTCTGAATGTCCTTGAGTGGCCCATCCAGACTTGACCCTGATCGAACATCTCTGGAGAGACCTGAAAATAGCTGAGCAGCGACGCTCCCCATCCAACCTGACAGAGCTTGAGAGGATCTGCAGAGAAGAATGGAAGAAACTCCCCAATGTAAGGGTTGGTGTGAGGTGTGACACAGGTGTGGTGCAGGATAGACAGTAGGCAGTAGGCAGAGATGGTGAAACAAGGATCTTTACTGGTGGTCCCGAAGCCAGGATACAAAAGAACGGACTTATCACGATAAAAGAAAGGCGGAGCAAATAAATCTCCAAAAACAGGCTGACAGCCAAAATACGAAATACTAACTACGACTGAAACAAATAAAGAAACAGGGAGAACACTTCTCAAGTACCTGTACATACTGTATGTCTCCGATCAGATACTGATTAGTACTGCTGGGCATAGAGAAACTAGCAGAGAAACTGAGCAAGGGAACACAGGGAAGTGAGGGCATAAATACACAGGTGAACAGGTAGACACAGGTGACACTAATAGGATCAAGATTAGTCCAGACTGTGAGTGAGGAGGTGCCTAATGTTGTCGGAGGAGGACACCTAGTGGATTGGTCCGGAACTGCGACCCCCTCCTGTATCACCCCACATACATGTGTGCCAAGCTTGTAGCGTCATACCCAAGAAGACTCAAGGCTGTAATTGCTGTCAAAGGTGCTTCAACAAAGTACTGATTAAAGGGTCTGAATTCTTATGTAAATGTGATTTTACAGTTTTTTATTTGTAGTAAATGTGCACAAATTTCTAAAAAGCTGTTTTTGCTTTGTCATTATGGGGTATTGTGTGTACATTGATGAGGAAAAAAAACTATTTAATCAATTTTAGAATAAGGCTGTAACGTAACAAAATGTGGAAAAAGTCAAAGGGTCTGAATACTTTCCGAATGCACTGTATATATGTGTGTGTGTGTGAGTCTATGTGCATGTGCAGCTTTTGTGTGTTGTTTATGGGTGGTTGTGTGTGTGTGTGTGTGTGTGTGTGTATAAGGGTTGGATGTGAGAGTCAGAGCAAATAGTCAGCTAGGGTCAGCTGTTCAGCAGTCTGATGGCCTGGTGGTAGAAGCTGTCTCGGAGCCTGTTGGTCCGAGACGTGATGCTCTGATACCGCTTGCCAGATGGCAACAGAGTGAAAAGTCCATGGCTCGGGTGACTGGAGTCCTTGACGATCTTCCGAGCCTTCCTCAAACACTGCCTGGAGGACAGGGAGCTCACCCCTAGTTTGATGTATTGGGCCCTCAGCACTACCCTCTGTAGAGCATATCTCTGTCATGAATTAATGTGTTGTCTCCGCTCATCATACCGTCAACATAAAGACATTATGATCCTCTTCCTTCATGATTCCTTCATGATGCACCACTAAACACACACACGCACACTAGGGCTGGGCGATATATCAAATTAATTTGATTAATTCAAATGTACGTTTTTGCGCAAATATTTCAAATGCCGCAGAATAATTTTCCTGAGCATTTGGCCACTTGTTCTCATGTTGTCTTTTTTGGCTTCGCTCCTTCTGTGCTGTGACTGTAGACTGTGTGCACCTTCGCATTTACACACACACCAAGCCCATCCCCCAGATCACTTCTTCCTCTCTGACAAGCAGTTTCAACTTGCTATTTGCATTTGAGGTTTGGTCACATGGACACAAACACATTGAGACATTATTTTACTATAATAGAGGAGAAGTGAACTTCTCTAACGATACCCTTTTTATGTCTCAACTCCTCAAATTGCGTGCAGAGCAGACACTACTAAAACGGGAGTATCAATGAACATTGATTCTGGAAAACGTATGCTCAGTTTGTGACGTGCGGCATTGCAGTACCAAGTACAGCTAGCAGCATTTTAGCCAAAGACTGTTTTACTAGCTGTTTAGTCTGTGTTTTATAAATGTGCAATAAGCATAAAACACAATTCTATAAGGAATTGGCATCTCGCTGTCATTCTGAGAAATAATGGCCGCCACACGACGACATCTGAACAAATGTGGACAGGCTAGCATGCTGTTTAAAAAGTTGGAGACGGAAAGAAGGGTATGTTCAAAACAATTAAAAATTCACCGAAGCTTATTTAGAGAAAACATTTGAAAGAAATAGAGATATATATCGTAAATCGCCCATAAGTTAGACAAATATAGAGATATGATTATTAGGCCATATCACACAGCCCTAATGCACACAAACACACACACATGCATGAAAGCATGTGCACACATGAACACACACACACACACCGAAGCCATCCCTGTCAGTGTATATGTAAACATGATAAACACGCCTCAGCCCTGCTGAATAACATCAAATTACTCCTTAGCACATTTTGTCAGCGGTGGAGACTGTAGACCTATGTGTAATTTATGAAGGGTTTCAGCGCTGCAGCCCAGCGATTTCACAGGGCCAGAGTCACACTTTACACTGTAATTAAGCAGAATAATCACATTCACAGCACTGTAGCGTGATCAGGCAGTAAGAACTGCTGTAAAAGGGCTATCTACAGGTTGACAGTGTACTCAGTAGGTCCTATGTCCAAGCCTGTCTGTTGCACGACAGGCTCAGCTAATGGTGGAGCCGTGACACACCCGACAGCTAGTACCACTATTAATTGTTGTCGAAATCAGCTGGCCACTGGTTCCTACTCTCCTCTTTAATCTCCTAAGGTACCATCATACATCACTACTAAAACCTCTGGGACAACTAAGAAGCGTGTCCCAGATTGTACACTGCAGGCTGCTAGCTGATGAATCATTTTGACATTACAGCAGATGTGTCCTCATGGGAAAGGAGGGGATTCTTTAATCCTAGCATCTCTGCAAGCAAAGGAGGGACGGGAGCTCAATGTGTAAAGTAAAGCCGCAGTAAGAAACTAGAAAATCACAAGGAAGAGAAGAGAAGAGGGGAGGGCATACATAAATCACAGTCACATTGATTGCCTTGATTTATTTGGTGTCCCTTAGGCTACGTTTACACAGGCAGCCCAATTCAGCTCCAGAGGTCAAAAGACCAATTAATGGAAAACAACAGAATTGGGCTGCCTGTGTAAACGCAGCCTTAGTATTCCAATTTGCACTTTTTAACTTTTTATGCCAAAGGACATCATGCAATGTATACCACTGTATTCTGTCAAACCCAGCAATTGTTTTATTATTAGTCTGTATGTACGATATGTGACCTCTATGACAATGATCTTGGTGTCGTGCATTGAACCATGTCATAACTGGAAGAGTTATTAACGACTTATATCCCATGCACTCTGGAGCTGTATGACATTCATGTCCTTCTTCTATATACAACATACACTTAATAAAGCACATTTTCCACATTGATTACCCACCATGTTGTTTGACAATTAACCTTCTAATGGGCCCAGGGCTGGGTTTCTACTAAGCTAACATGTTGCATTTTCTTAAGATGGTCATACCAAGAATCATTTAGCTATTTATTTTAGGACCCCAAAATTTGATTTTAGGACCACTGTTATTTGATTAAACATTGAATTTGGCATTACTGCTATTAGCCTATAGAAACATGTTGAATAACAGATAGATTCATACATGGAAAAACAGATAGTCCAAAAACAAATCAAAAGGAAGTAAGTATTTTTGGAAGTGTCTGACCTATATCTGAGCAATATAAGGTATGGTTAACCCTTTCATGAATGCTAAAGTGTTTTATGGAGTGGTGCGGCGATTAGACTATTTACATTATGACAGGCAGAACTGGGCCTTGTTTCCCAGAGCTTTCGTAGTGTTAAGATCATCGTTAGAACCATCTTACGATGTATCGTTAGTAACGTTGCTCTTAACAACCAGACCACTCGTAGAGCAGCCAAAGTGCATCGTTAGATGATTTTTACCCTTCCGTGTCACTTTATTCACCGAAGATCTCTGCTAAACATAGAATCCAGATGTTTAGGCTAGGTATCTGTTTGAGTGTGAAAGCAAATAAATTCAGAACGAAGTAGACTGCAAATACGAAGTTGCCATAGTATTTGCAATTAAAAGACAAATAGGCTACAGTGGCTTGCGAAAGCATTTTTTGTATTTTATTGCCTTACAACCTGGAATTGAAATTGATTTTTGGGGATTTGTATCATTTGATTTACACAACATGCCTACCACTTTGAAGATGCAAAATATTTTTTATTGTGAAACAAACAAGAAATAAGACAAAACAAACAAAACTTGAGCGTGCATAACTATTCACCCCCCCCCAAAGTCAATACTTTGTAGAGCCACCTTTTGCAGCAATTACAGCTGCAAGTCTCTTGGGGTATATCTCTATAAGCTTGGCACATCTAGCCACTGGGATTTTTGCCCATTCTTCAAGGCAAAACTGCTCCAGCTCCTTCAAGTTGGATGGTTTCCGCTGGTGTACAGCAATCTTTAAGTCATACCACAGATTCTCAATTGGATTGAGGTGTGGGCTTTGACTAGGCCATTCCAAGACATTTAAATGTTTCCCCTTAAACCACTCAAGTGTTGCTTTAGCAGTATGTTTAGGGTCATTGTCCTGCTGGAAGGTGAACCTCCATCCCAGTCTCAAATCTCTGGAAGACTGAAACAGGTTTCCCTCAAGAATTTCCCTGTATTTAGCGGCATCCATCATTCCTTCAATTCTGACCAGTTTCCCAGTCCCTGCCGATGAAAAACTTCCCCACAGCATGATGCTGCCACCACCATGCTTTACTGTGGGGATGGTGTTCTCGGGGTGATGAGAGGTGTTGGGTTTGCGCCAGACATACCATTTTCCTTGATGGCCAAAAAGCTCAATTTTAGTTTCATCTGACCAGAGTACCTTCTTCCATATGTTTGGGGAGTCTCCCACATGCCTTTTGGCGAACACCAAACATATTTGCTTTTTTTATTCTATAAGCAATGGCTTTTTTCTGGCCACTCTTCCGTAAAGCCCAGCTCTGTGGAGAGTACGGCTTAAAGTGGTCCTATGGACAGATACTCCAATATCCGCTGTGGAGCTTTGCAGCTCCTTCAGGGTTATCTTTGGTCTCTTTGTTGCCTCTCTGATTAATGCCCTCCTTGCCTGGTCCGTGAGTTTTGGTGGGGGGCCCTCTCTTGGCAGGTTTGTTGTGGTGCCATATTCCTTTCATTTTTTTATAATGGATTTAATGGTGCTCTGTGGGATGTTCAAAGTTTCTGATCTTTTTTTATAACCCAACGCTGATCTGTACTTACATTTACATTTACATTTAAGTCATTTAGCAGACGCTCTTATCCAGAGTGACTTACAAATTGGTGCATTCACCCTATAGCCAGTGGGTTAACCACTTTACAATATTTTTTATTTATTTATTTTTATTTTATTTTATTTTTTGGGGGGGGCGGGGGGGTAGAAGGATTACTTCATCCTATCCCAGGTATTCCTTAAAGAGGTGGGGTTTCAAATGTCTCCGGAAGGTGGTGAGTGACTCCGCTGTCCTGGCGTCGTGAGGGAGCTTGTTCCACCATTGGGGTGCCAGAGCAGCGAACAGTTTTGACTGGGCTGAGCGGGAACTATGCTTCCGCAGAGGAAGGGGAGCCAGCAGGCCAGAGGTGGATGAACGCAATGCCCTCGTTTGGGTGTAGGGACTGATCAGAGCCTGAAGTTACGGAGGTGCCGTTCCCCTCACTGCTCCATAGGCAAGCACCATGGTCTTGTACTTCTCCACAACTTTGTCCCTGACCTGTTTGGAGAGCTCCTTGGTCTTCATGGTGCCGCTTGATTGGTGGTGCCCCTTGCTTAGTGGTGTTGCAGACTCTGGGGCTTTTCAGAACAGGTGTATATATACTGAGATCATGTGACACTTAGATTGCACACAGGTGGACTTTATTATTATATTATATTATTATTATATTATTATTATTATATTATTATTTAAATAATTATGTGACTTCTGAAGGTAATTGGTTGCACCAGATCTTATTTAGGGGCTTCATAGAAAAGGGGGTGAATACATTTGCACACACCACTTTTCCGTTATTTATTTTTTAGAATGTTTTGAAACAAGTTATTTTTAAATTACAGGTTGTAATGCAACAAAATAGGAAAAACTGCAAGTGGGATGAATACTTTTGCAAGGCACTGTACATGGGCCTATATATTTAAATCATATTGAAATCATATTGAGTTTTACTTTGCCACTATGCTACTGTCTGTAATTTTTGGCTTAAATATGTTTCATGATGTGCACAACGATGTGTCCAATCTGTGATTTAGTGCATTATTATTGGGTTAGCATAATAAACCGCCTCAATATTTGCAGCCATAGGTGGTAATATCTCTCTAGGAGCTGATCCATCAACAGTATTGTGGAATAACTCTAATGTTAAGGTACGATTTGAATGAACAAGGCTGATCCTAGAGCAGCGCTGCTTTTCTTTCAATCCTATCAGTATCGACACATGGTCTAACGATGCACTTAGCGAACGTTCTCTCTACGCGCTTGTTTGGGAAACACTTAAAAAGTTGCCTCGTAAATAATGATGCAACTGGTATGATCATCCTAATGCTTAAGTTACATCGCAAATGGGAAACAAGGCCAGAATGGATGGATTGCAGCTGTCGTCCTCAGGTTTTTCTTTTGAAGCCTTGCTGTTAACAAAATATATGTTTCTCACAGTAACTATACTGGATATATTAATGCTACGTTGTGACAGTGACTCAAACACCAGTTGGCAGTGAGATGCGCATTAACTGGGAAATATTTGCATTTCAGAAAATAACATTTTCTTTAAAGGGCACATATATTGAACTCTTATGTTATAGAAATGCAATGTAAAACGTTCAGAAAGTGACATTAGTCTTGAACTGCTTTGTAATGATTATGCTAATGTGTAGTTTATGATATCCAATGCCATTTTACAATATCTATTCTGACAAGAGCATTATTCTACCGAAGTAATTACTACAAAAAAGTAATTCAGATTGTTGATTGATGAGATTACCATGACTGTGAAAAGCACCTCTGCATCTAAAGTGAATCATCTTTCATTCCTCTCTATTGAAATTATACATATTTTGTCATTCCTTTGTGGTTTGGTGGTCTTGAAATAAATGACCATATTTCTCATCTCTGTCAAATAATAAAGTGGAAGAAGTATTTCTGTTGCCTCAAGACCTCCATGGAACGCATGCACACACAAACACACACACACACACACACAAACACACCACACCTAGCACACCCCAGAGATATTTTTTATAGATCTTTGTTTTATTTAGCACAGTGTGGTTTTTTGAAGGCTTCATATTCAACATTCAACATGGTTTTCAATTTTAGATGGTCTGCCATCTCCAATACAAAAACTACTAGCTGACTGAATGGAAACCAACGAGGCAATACGTTTCCCATCACTCATCTCTAACAATTTGCATCACGGTACATTGGATCATGAATAGATAATAAAGTCCTGTATTCTTTCTGTCAGTCCTATAAAACTGCATTATCCCAAGACTACTCGCTGCATGGGTGTAAACTAAATTCTACTCAAAAGGACACAGACTAAGCTAGCCTGGCCTGCTAGCCCCCCTACCTCTACGGAAGCACAGTTCCCGCTCAGCCCAGTCAAAGCTATTCACTGCTCTGGCACCCCAATGGTGGAACAAGCTCCCCCACGACGCCAGGACAGCGGAGTCACTGACCACCTTCCGAAGACACTTGAAACCCTACCTCTTTAAGGAATACCTGGAATAGTATAATAGTAATCATTCTACCCCCCCTTTACTACCACTGTCTTTTGTCTAAACTAACACCTGACTTATTTCACCTGCTAGCACTGACTTGTTTAAAGAAATGTACTTATTGTGATCGAGATGTAGTTGTCCCTGATTGCACTGACTTTGCTCACAGCTGCTTGTTTGAAGAAGTGTACTTACTGTGATCAAGATGTGGTTGTCCCACTGGCTATCCTAAGTTGAATGCACCAATTTGTAAGTCGCTCTGGATAAGAGCGTCTGCTAAATTACTTAAATGTAAATGTAAGAACAGCAACCTCCTGAAATCATTTTTTTATTCCAGGTCTAGTCTTAACCTGTGTCTGGGAAGCCGACCCTAACAAGCATACCAGCTCAATTTACTCTAAACCATTGCTCCAGAGGCATGCCATTGTCAAGGTTGCAAAGGCAGCTGATATTATATGCCCACTGTCTGCCCTCTGCTAAGCGACACAGAAACCGAGTTGGAGAGGCCAATTAATCCGATGTCAATGTGTACACATTTCAATGAGAAAGGAGGACGTTTTAGCATCTTGTTAGTGGGTTTCAGGAGATATGCACCCAACAGGAGGTTGGTGGCACCTAAATTGGGGAGGATGGGCGCGTAATAATGGCTGGAGCGGGTTATGAGTGAAATGGTATCTAATAAACCACACACGTGGTTAGATGCCATTCCATTTGCTCCATTCCAGCCATTATTATGAGCCGTCGTCCCCTCAGCAGCCTCCTCTGATGCACACTATGTCATAAAACATAATGACCACCTCCAGGTGCTCAGTGACTGCGTCCAAAATGGCATCCTATCCCATAGGGCTCTGGTCAAAAGTAGTGCACTATATAGGGAATAGGGTATCATGCTGTTTTGCTTTGCTTCTTTATTTTCCTTCAAATTAGTGGGGAAGGAGGAAGGAATCTGCAAAGAATGCACTCAGCAGCTATAGCTATGGCCTTTCCATGTAAAAATCTTCATGAGCACAACATGTGAAGTTCATAGGAGCACATCTAATTTAGTGTAAAATAAAATGTAAGAGTCTATTTTTTTTGTTGAAATCAAGGCATATATAATTTTTCAAACATTTCCCATCCTAAAAAAATAGAATAAGCAAAGGCTTAGATTTCTGGTCAAACAGATGGAAAAGGGGTCTTCAAAAATATTTACCACTAAAAGCCTGGACCGGACTTAATCGGAAGCAATCATAGAAGTTTGGACAGCACAGTACAGTACATTACAGTACAGTAGAGTGCAGTACAGTACATTTCAGTAAAGAAATGTAGAGTATAGTTCAGCACAGTTCAGTACATTATCGTACAGTAGAGCACAGTACATTCCTCTACTCTACTGCACAGTAGAGTAGAATAGAGTGGAGTAGAGTTCAGTACAGTACAGTACAGAGTAGAGTACACTATAATGTACTCTACTGTACTGAACTCTACTCTACTCTACTGAGCTAAACTGTACTGTACTGAACTCTACTGTTATGTACTCTACTCGACTCTACTCTACTAAGCTGTACTGTACTGTATTCTACTGCGCTGTACTCTACTTGGTTCAGATATGATTGGTTCAGATTTGGTCAGGTCCGGAACAACCAAATTTGGTCTTGTTAGGTGGCAGAGCTCATTAAAATAGTAGCCAATGTGTAGAATAATATCCAAATATGCAAAGGAGGATATTACATATTTCTACCTTGTGTACTTATTTAGGATAGGCTACATATCCATGAAAATAAATATCCATAATGTTTTCTGTGTAGTACAGATCAGGGACCCAGGATGAAGTTCCGTTCCAGTAATTATGTTAGCAGGTGTAAACCCACTTCACTTACTATAGTTCTATAACCAAAATAGATTTTTTCAAACTCAAGCTGTCATGTAATAGCTGACACCCCATTATTTCTACAGACGTTTGTTTATCTTAATTCAGAGTTTTGGAAAAATGTGGTCACATAAAACACTGAGGGAGATTTTACCGTCATTCTGTTACCAAACTTTACATTTGCACTGTTCTTCGAGTAAATGTGTTTTTGTAAAATTTTCAGTGGACATTATTTAAAGTAGTCCTTGTGCATGGAGTTGTATATTTTGTTTAACTTTGCAATCAGTGTTTTTTTTTTGGCATACTTTGAAAGTGAGAAATCGGAGTCTCAGCATCATTCTGTTACCGTGGAATTGCCCATAATACAATATGATTAAAGGGAGAAAGGAGGAATATTAAAATGTTTGAACTCCAAGAGCTTTACCTTGTTTGACCCAATTCCAAGGCGTTCAGTGCTTCCGTTGCAGTTTACAAGACGCCTTTAAAAAATCTCTGTTGTCTAATTTATGAGTGAGTGGGGTGAGGAGGGTGGTTGAGGAAACCCTCCCATAACCCAGAGATAAAACTGGAAGTAGCAACATAAAAGTTACGCAGTTGATGACTGAAACAAATCCTGCAACTGAAGTAGGTTGTACAATTCATTTTCAATACATTTCTGCCAAAATTCCCTCAGCAGTGGGTATAAACGAATACTGTTTGAATAGAAAAATTGACTGTTCAATATTGTTGATGTTACTCCAGAGAGAATGAAGTCATTATTGTTGTTGTTACTCCAGAGAGAATTAAGTCATTATTGTTGTTGTTACTCCGGAGAAAATTAAGTTATTATTGTTGCTGTTACTCCGGAGAAAATTAAGTTATTATTGTTGCTGTTACTCCGGAGAGAATGAAATCATTATTGTTGATGTTACTCTGGATAGAATGAAGTCATTATTGTTGCTGTTACTCTGGAGAGAATTAAGTCATTATTGTTGCTGTTACTCCGGAGAGAATGAAGTTATTATTGTTTGCTGTTACTCCGGAGAAAATGAAATCATTATTGTTGCTGTTACTCTGGATAGAATGAAGTCATTATTGTTGCTGTTACTCCGGAGAGAATGAAGTCATTATTGTTTGCTGTTACTCCAGAGAGAATGAAATCATTATTGTTGCTGTTACTCTGGATAGAATGAAGTCATTGTTGTTGCTGTTACTCTGGAGAGAATGAAGTCATTATTGTTGCTGTTACTCTGGAGAGAATGAAGTCATTATTGTTGCTGTTACTCTGGAGATAATTAAGTTATTATTGTCTATTGTTACTCCAGAGAGAATGAGTGAGTGACATCAGACAAGTAGGACGAGGAACAGAGAAGCCCTATTGTCCCAGAACCTCATAATCACCACTTTGTGTCCCCCTGTCCATTCAGGTTAGTAGTATCCAGTTGTCCCTGTGATAACAAAGAAGAAGTCCCCTGTAGCTCAGTTGGTAGAGCATGGCTCTTGCAACGCCAGGGTTGTGGGTTCGTTTCCCACATGGGGGCCAGTATGAAAATGTATGCACTCACTAACTGTAAGTCACTCTGGATAAGAGCGTCTGCTAAATGACTAAAATGTAAAATGTAAATAACGTACGTCCTACGGTGTGTAGCTCTCTACCATGTTACCAAGATAGATGTGTCTTTCTCCTGATATGTTTTCACTATGTTACAGGCATATTATAACTTTTTTGCTACCTCTATGTGTTTTGTCCTCAGGTGTGAAGGTATGCATCTTCGGCAGTAAGCCAGGTTAAGTTTGCTCTAACAATGATACAAAAGAGCATTAGCCCTAAAAGCAAACACAGATATAAATGGTGAACACACAATTTATAAATGCCTTATAAATGGTTCATTACGGACCCTTAAAATAAAGTCTAACCAAAATGTAAGGCAAAAACTCAGCTCCATCCTTCATTGAATCAGATGGCGCATTCATAACAAACCCTCTGATATTGCCAACTACTTTAATGACTTTTTCATTGGCACGATTAGCAAAATCAGGCATGACATGCCAACATCGAACTCTGAGCCTTCATATTCATGTATAACTGAAAGACAAGCACTGTAATTATGAATTCTGTAAAGTGAGTGTGGAAGAGGTGAAAAGTGGGTTGGTAGGAGGTGAAAAATTGATTGCTGTCTATCAATAATGACAAGCCATCTGGTACTGACAACTTGGATGGAAAATTACTGAGGACGGTAGAAGACTGTATTGCCACTCCTATTCGCCATATCTTCAATCTAAGTCTAGAGGAAAGTGTGTGCCCTCAGACCTGGAGGGAAGCAAAAGTAATTCTAATACCCAAGAATAGCAAAGCACTCTTTACTGGTTCAAACAGCTGACCAATCAGCCTACTATCGTCCCTTAGTAAATTTAAACCAAATACAATGTTACTTCACAGTAAAAAGATTAACAACAGACTTGCAGCATGCTTATAGGGGAGGGCACTCAACATTCACGGCACTGACATAAATGACTGATGATTGGCTGAAAGAAATTGATTATAAGTGGATTGTAGGGGCTGTATTGTTAGACCAGTGCAGCTTTTGATATTTTCGATAACAACCTGTTGCTGAAGAAACTTGTATGTTATGGATTTACATCCTCTCCCATATCGTGGATTGAGAGCTACCTATCTTTTTCACCCATCTACACACAATACCCCATAATTTCAAAGTGAAAACGTGTTTTTAGATATTTTTGCAAATTGATTGAAAATGAAATACAGAAATGTCTTGTTTACATATGTATTCACACCCCTGAGTCAATACTTTGTAGAAGCACCTTTGGCAGTGATTACAGCTGTGAGTCTTTCTGGGTAAGTCTCTAAGAACTTTCCACATCTGGATTGTGCAACATTTGCCAATTATTCTTTTCAAATCTCATCAAGCTATATCAAATTGGTTGTTGATCATTGCTAGACAGCCATTTTCAGGTCTTGCCATAGAGTAAATACATTGTTGTTGTTCCATCCTCAGTTTTCTCCTATCACATCCATTAAACTCTGGAACTGTTTGAAAGTCACCATTGGCCTCATTGTGAAATCTCTGAGCAGTTTCCTTCCTCTCCGGCAGCTGAGTTAGGAAGGACGCCTATATCTTTTTATTTTTACCCATCTACCAATAGGTGCCCTTCTTTGTGAGGCATTGGAAAACCTCCCTGGTCTTTGTAGTTGAATATGTGTTTGAAATTCACTGCTCGACTGAGGGACCTTACAGATAATTGTATGTGTGGGGTACAGAGATGAGGTAGTCATTCTCAAATCATGTGAAACACTATTATTGCACACAGAGTGAGTCCACGCAACTTATTATGTGACTTGTTAAGCACATTTTTACTACTTAACTTATTTAAGGTTGCCATAACAAAGGATTTGAGTACTTATTGACTCAAGACATTTCAGCTTTTCATTTTGAATTATTTGTAAAAATTTAGAGAAACATATGGGGTGTTGTCTGTAGATCAGTGACATAAAATCTCAATTTAATCAATTTTAAATTCAGGCTGTAACACAACAAAATGTGGACAAAGTCAAGGGGTGTGAATACTTTCTGAAGGCCCTGTAGATACTGGCTATTTCCTCTCTTCTCTTCTCATCATACTTCTCAGTTTCCCCCATCCTGACATAATTTTTTAGACCTGATGACTGAAACCTCTTAAAGTCATGTGACCAACCGGAGACCATGCAGCACAAACACCCCCTAATAAATGCCTTTCCCAGGAAACACCATAAAAACATTCGCTGAGTGCAATTAGATTGGGCCCGTAAATCAAAACACAGCAGCTGGATCAATAAAAGTGGCATCCACATGTAGTGCTGGCCCAGCTAGAGTGGTAGCAGGGGCTTTATTTTGTGATTCATTAAGCCATTAATGAGGCATTTCACACCATGTCAGCTTGGAGATGATTGAAGATCCTTTATTTATTCAGCGAGAGATGGTGACAACCCACTGTAAAATGTCTTGATCATCAACAGAGGGACAGGGAGGGAGGCGGGGGGGGAGGGAGGCAGGCAGGGAGAGAGGGAGAAAGAGAGAGATTGGAGCGAGAGAGAGAGATTGACACCCACCTGTAAAACGTCTCAATCGTCTCGCAGCAGATCGACAGGGAGAGAGGAAGGGGGGGGGGGGGATGTTGGAGGAAGGGAGAGAGAGATGGAGCAAGAAAGACAGAAAGAGAGAGAGAGAGAGATGGAGACCCCACTTTAAAAAGTATTGATTGTCTTGCAGCAGAGAGACAGGGAGAGAGAGAGGGAGGGAGGGGGGATGAAGAGAAATGAAGAGAGAGAGAGAGAGAGAGAGAGAGAGAGAGAGAGAGAGAGAGAGAGAGAGAGAGAGAGAGAGAGAGAGAGAGAGAGAGAGAGAGAGAGAGAGAGAGAGAGAGAGAGAGAGATGGAGAGAGAGGGAGGGAGGGAGGTTGATGAAGAGAGATGCAGGGAGGGAGAGAGAGAGAGAGAGAGAGAGAGAGAGGGAGGGAGGTTGATGAAGAGAGATGGAGAGAGAGAGGGAGGGAGAGAGAGAGAGAGAGCAGAGGGTCATATCTTTAAAAGAGGTAGAGCCACTCTTGATTTGTAGCACATGGTAGAGTATTCACAGCCATTAGCATGCCTCCGGTATAAAGGCTGTGACAAATCATGTAAGAAAGTGAAAAAAAATATTAACTCTAATCTGTGAGGAAATTAAGCAGATTTCTCCATAGGTACTGTAGCTATCTGAGATATGTGGCACGCGAGGCTTTTCATCTATTATAAGTCCTGCCTGCTGATTAACCCATAAAGAAGATAATGCCCCTTAATATCTCTTTTGTATTCTACTGATAATGTAAATATTTAATTAGTGTCTTTCTATCTGAAAGGATGAATGAATTAGTGTTGTAATGGGTGCTAATAGCTCTGCATGTAGATCATAGTGTAGCTACTAAAGGTAAAGGCAAAGTGGCCAAGGCACAAAGCAGGTAATTAAAGCAGGATGACGGTAAGACCTGAGTCCCAAATGGCACATATAGGGACCATGGTATTCACACAGAGAGAGACAAGCCAGCCAGGGCGTCTGAGTCTGACATTCGATCCCAACCTGCTCGAAAGAGCATTTGAGTGTGTCATGAAAAGAGAGTGGGTATTGAGCAGGTGGTAGAAAGGAGAGACGAGAATGTAAAATTGATTGTGCATTTGCAAGAGAGACAAAGAAAGACAGAGCGAAATGCCAACAAATACTAAAAGCTGTAAGCCGAGGTTAGTGTATCAGTGCATTTGAGCCTCTTTGGGGTGATGGAGGAAAAGTGGCATTCCAAAGAGCCAGGATGGGATGTGATTACGTTATAGAAAAGAGAGTGAGAAGAGAGAGTTACAGAAATGGGCCTGTACACTGCCTACCAACCATGGTTGGATGAATGCTAAAACAAAGCTTATTTACAGGAAATATGCAGCTTTTCATAACCAATACGGGCACCCAACATCTGGGGATTCTTCTTATGAATAATACAATGTGTTCCATCATAGTAATACACACACAAGTTTATAAAAGCAAGCGTACCAACTGGTGTTTTATAGTGAAACAATACAGCCAAAGTCTCTGTTGTGGTAGTTCGTACATAATATATACGATGTTGCTTTGAGTTTCATGCAGGATACACACATACATTCAGTAGTACTGATAGACACGCATTACTTTACTGTACATTTACTATACGGCATGTTCATTTGCAGAGGTGGGACCCAAGTAGAACGGGTCGAGTGTCACGGATTCTGCCGAGGCTGCTCCTCCTCCTTGCTCGGGCAGGCTTCGGCGTTCGTCGTCCCCAGAGTACTAGCTGCTGCCGATCGATGTTTCGGTGTTTGTCTTGTTCTGTCTTGAGTGGTTACACCTGTTGTCTATTATGTTTGATTGTAGATCCTATATGTACCCATGTCTCACGTTTGGTATTTGTGTGTTATTGTTTGTGTCTAGGCGGTATCGGCATCGCTCTTGTCGTATTACGTGTGTTGTGTTTTTCCTCCCGGTTCGGAGGTTTTTGTTTGTTCTTTACTATTAGTAATGTACGTCTGCTAGTATCTCTGTGTCCTGCGCTTGACTTCACTCACCACATACACATCGCCGTGACAGAAGATCCCACCAATCCTGGACCAAGCAGTGTGCCGAGGAGAGAGGATGGACTTGGGAGGAGATGAGCGAGAGTCTGGCAAGAGGGATGGAGGCCATGATCACGGGGGAGAGACAATCCCCAAAAAATTTTAGGGGGGGGCACACGCCGTGGACGACGAGGCAGCGGGAGGCCGCGATAGAGCGGTTCCGCTGTTTAGCAGAGGAGGCCACCAGATTAGGGGGGTCATTGGTTCAGAGGGAGCAGAAGGAAAGTGTAGAGGCACGGCGAGAGGAGCTGGTTAGGCAGCTGAAGGAGCGGGGGTTAATGAAGGAACACAGTCCCGCTCCTCGCACCAATCAAGTGGTGCGTGTCGCCAGCCCGGTCCGGCCTGTTCCTGTCCCTCGCATCAAGCCTGTGGTGCGCGTCGCCAGCCCAGTCCGGCCTGTTCCTGTCCCTCGCACCAAGACAGTGGTGCGCGTCGCCAGCCCGGTCCGGCCTGTTCCTCTCCCTCGCACCAAGCCAGTGGTGCGCGTCGCCAGCCCGGTCCGGCCTGTTCCTGCCCCTCGCACCAAGCCAATGGTGCGCGTCGCCAGCCCGGCCCGGCCTGTTCCTGCCCCTCGCACCAAGCCAGTGGTGCGCGTCACCAGCCCGGTCCGACCTGTTCCTATCCCTCGCAACAAGCCAGTGGTGCGCGTCGCCAGCCCGGCCGGGCCTGTTTCTGCTCCCCGCACCAGGCCAGTGGTGCGCGTCGCCAGTCCGGTACGGCCCGTTCCTGCTCCCCGCACCAAGCCAGTGGTGCGCGCCGTCAGCCCAGTCCGGCCCGTTCCTGCTCCCCGCACCAAGCCAGGGGTGCGCGTCATCAGCCAGGTCCAGCCCGTTCCTGCTCCCTGCACCAACCCAGTGGTGCGTGTGTCCAGTCCGGCACGGCCCGTGCCTGTTCCACCGGTGCCTGGTCCGGCACCGATCAGCTGCTCCACTCCGGAGCCAGAGCAATCCGCTCCACCGGGGTCCAGTCCAGCTCCGGTCAGCGGCTCCACTCCGGAGCCAGAGCAGTCCGCTCCACCGGTGCCTGATCCAGCTCCGGTCAGCGGCTCCACTCCGGAGCCAGAGCAGTTCGATCCACCGTCGTCGGGTCCAGCTCCAGTCAGCGGTTCCAGTCCAGACCCAGACGTCAGCCCCTCTCCAGGTTCGGGGTCTCCCACACCAGGGTCCAGACAGGGCTTGGTATGTCGTGGGAGGAAGGAGAGGGGAAGCAGCGCGCCTCGGTCCAGACCAGACCAGGGGCGCAACAGGGAGGTGGAGAGTAAGTGGTGGTCACACCCGGAGCCGGATCCGCCTCCGAGGCAGAATGCCCACCCGGCCCCTACCCTGTTATGTTTAGGTGGCGCGGTCGGAGTCCGCACCTTGGGGGGGGGGGGGGGGTACTGTCACGCCCTGACTCTGAGGACTCTCATTTGTTGAGTCAGGGTGTGTATTTTCTGTGTTGTGTTGTCTATGTTGAGATCTAGAATGTGTAGATCTATGTTGGCCGGTGTGGTTCCCAATCAGAGGCAGCTGTAGCTTGTTGTCTCTGATTGGGGACCATACTTAGGCAGCCTTTTGACACCTGTTAGTTGTGGGATCTTGTTCCGTGTTATGGTATGTTTATGTGCTACCTTGGACTTCACGTTTCGTTTGTTGTTTTTGTCGTGTGTTTATTCGCTTAATAAACATGTATGCTTATCACGCTGCGCCTTGGTCCTTCTCGTTCGTAAACGATCGTGACATCGAGTCAAGTCCAAGTCGTGCATTTTAAGAGCAAGTAAAGCTTAATCGAGTCGAGTCAAGTTTTTTCAAGTCAAGTAAAGTACAAAATGAATCTATACATGCAATGACTTGTTCAAATCTTAGTCTATTTTTAATTTTTATTTTTATTCATGTATTTATTTCACTATTTATTGAGGCTACAGTCTGAAAAGAAAAGGTTCCTGGAGTATCCTTTAGGGGTTCTTCAAATTGAAACTGTGGGGGAACCCCTCTAAGTTCTTCGAAGAACCCTTTAATAGTGGATCCTCCAAGAACCTTTTGAAGAACCTTTTGGGGTTAATTTTTGAACTACTCCCCCCTCCCCTATCATTAATAGTAATAATATGCATAACAACAATAACACATTTAGATTTTTTTACATTCTGCTTTGCCACTAAAATCATAATAAACAATAACAACTTAAATATTGTGAGGTATGTCCTCTGGTGTGTTGATGTTAATGTGTTGATGTTCTCCGTATCCATAGCCAGAATGATTTTGCAGTGCATGGTGATTGAACAGGTTTCCTGTTATATTCATCAGAGGTGTAGGGAGGGTGAAATCTGTGAATACAAAAAACAGTAATTATACAGATGTTTAACAAAACATGCACACGACAGTATCATACCTTGGTCTTTGTGGTAAATGTAAAGAAAAAACATACGTGATAATGGTTTTCATACACATACTTTGTCCATAATGTAGAGGCCTATGGGATTTTCATTGAAGAGGTAAGGGAGGAGGATGGTAAATGTGATCTGCATAACATACCAATACCGATTGACATACCTTTGTATGCCTCCTTGTCTGTATACCTGCAGACACAGACACAAAAGTGAGCAGTTCATTCATCTGCACCCAATACAGCTAGCCTTCAACATATTCTAATAGCCTACATATGTTTACCCCTTTGTTGATTGATATCCATTGAATTGTGTCCATTTTCTGTTTTTGAAAGATTTGCACAAATATGAAAAGATAGATGGTATCATCATAAAACAATATTATTTTAGATCATACAAGGGACAAACCTTAACTTAAATTGAGGAGATCTTTACATTTTTCAGTTAAGTACCTGCACCAGCTGTCCTTTCAAATTAAAATCCAAATGTTTCAGTTGGGCAGTTAAGTCCCTGCAAGAACCCCCACCAACTAAGGAGGTTCCTCGATGAACCCCACCTCCTATGGGGTTCTTCTAATAAGCTTTTGCTTGCAATTTTCAGTGCAAAGAACCCTAAGAAGAACCCTTGTCAGGCTTAACCTGTCCTATCTGAACGGACACAGGTACACAGCCTCCCTTTGAGAAATAAAATCTGTCTAACAGGAGCTCCAAAAGGTACATATAGTACAAGCATTTGGCCCCTTCCAGGAACAGAAAATTACCCAATTGGCAATTACAACCAATAAACTGGTTCTACAATATAAAAGGCAATTTACACATCCATTGTTACATTGGTACATTTGTCTTATTCAGACTTAATGATTATTAATGATGTTTCATCATCATTCATTCATGGAACAATCATTTTATCTTATTCAACGTATTGTCTCCAAAGTGTGGCACGCAGGCCATGTAGCCTATTGTATGCACACTGAGGCATGCATGCTCCTATTATGCACAACCAGAATGACAGAGACGCAGACACAAGGAACTCCGACATAACCTGGGAACTATGAACAAAGGAAAGCATACATTGAATTAAATAAACAGACTTCTACCTCATGAGTCATGCGAACATTCCTGTGCACAATAAACATCACACCCACTCAGATGATAAGAAATGGTAGGCTGAATGAAAATGTATTGTATCAAACATGAAACGGAAATGTCTAAGCCTATGTTTACACAGGCAGCCCAATTGTGACAGTTTTTCACTAATTGGAATTTTGCCCAATCAGATCAGCTCTGAAAAAGTTCTGATTTGAAAAGGTCTGAAAATATCAGAATTGGGCTGCCTGTGTAAACACAGCCTAAGTGTTGCACTAAATTGTGTGGGGATTGAATGATGAAATGCTAGCAATTATGTAGGATTAGATGGGAAATAGATTTACCATATACAGTGTCTTGCAAAAGTATTCATCCCCCTTGGCGTTTTTCCTATTTTGTTGCATTATAACCAGTAATTTAAATTGATTTTTATTTGGATTTCATGTAATGGACATACACAAAATAGTCCAAATTGGTGAAGTGAAATGAAAAAACGGACTTGTTTCAAAAAATTCTAAAAAATAAATAGCGGAAAAGTGGTGCGCGCAAATGTATTCACCCCCTTTGCTATGAAGCGCCTAAATAAGATCTGGTGTAACCAATTACCTTCAAAAGTCACATAATTAGTTAAATAAAGTCCACCTGTGTGCAATCTAAGTGTCACATGATCTGTCACATGATCTCAGTATATATACACCTGTTCTGAAAGGCCCCAGAGTCTGCAACACCACTAAGCAAGGGGCACCACCAAGCAAACAGCACCATGAAGATCAAGGAGCTCTCCAAACAGGTCAGGGACAAAGTTGTGGAGAAGTACAGATCAGGGTTGGGTTATAAAAAAATATCAGAAACTCTGTCAACATCCCATAGAGCACCATTAAATCCATTATAAAAAAATTGAAAGAATATGGCACCACAACAAACCTGCCAAGAGAGGGCCGCCCACCAAAATTCATGGACCAGGCAAGGAGGGCATTAATCAGAGTGGCAACAAAGAGACCAAATATAATCCTGAAGGAGCTGCAAAGCTCCACAGAGGAGATTGGAGTATCTATCCATAGGACCACTTTAAGCCGTACACTCCACAGAGTTGGGCTTTACGGAAGAGCGGCCAGAAAAAAGCCATTGCTTAAAGAAAAAAATAAGCAAACACGTTTGGTGTTCGCCAAAAGCCATGTGGGAGACTCCCCAAACATATGGAAGAAGGTGCTCTGGTCAGATGAAACTAAAATGGAACTTTTTGGCCATCAAGGAAAATGCTATGTCTGGCGCAAATCCAACACCTCTCATCACCCCGAGAACACCATCATGCTGTGGGGATGTTTTTCATCGGCAGGGACTGGGAAACTGGTCAAAATTGAAGAAATGATGGGATGGCGCTAAATACAGGGAAATTCTTGAGGGAAACCTGTTTCAGTCTTCCAGAGATTTGAGACTGGGACCTTCCAGCAGGACAATGACCCTAAGCATACTGCTAAAGCAACACTTGAGTGGTTTAAGGGGAAACATTTAAATGCCTTGTCAAAGCCCAGACCTCAATACAATTGAGAATCTGTGATTTGACTTAAAGATTGTTGTACACCAGCGGAACCCATCCAACTTGAAGGAGTTGGAGCAGTTTTGCCTTGAAGAATGGGCAAAAATCCCAGTGACTAGATGTGCCAAGCTTATAGAGACATACCCCAAGAGACATGCAGCTGTAATTGCTGCAAAAGGTGTCTCTACAAAGTATTGCCTTTGGGGGGGGGGGGTGAATAGTTATGCACGCTCAAGTTTTCTGTATCTTTGTCTTATTTCTTGTTTGTTTCACAATAAAAAATATTTTGCATCTTCAAAGTGGTAGGCATGTTGTGTAAATCAAATGAAAAATCAATTTTAATTCCAGGTTGTAAGGCAACAAAATAGGAAATATGCCAAGGGGGGTGAATACTTTCGGAAGCTGCTGTATACATTTAAACCTGTGAAAGCAACAGAAAACATTTATACACAAGAACAAAGCGCTCTCCATTGATGGGAGTTTGAAGAGTGCAAGTGGATAGACACGCCTATGGTTCATCCTCCCGACAATAATAATTCATTTTTAAAACAATTGCAAGCTTCACAAGTAAATTGTCAATTTCAAGCAATTTTGACATAGCCTTCCTAAAGACCAGTAGGCCTACGCTAGCAGGCATGTTGCTTGATGCCCCATTGCTGGTGAGCTTGCAAAGTAAATAGTTAATATTCTTGATCACAAAACTATTTTTAGAGCTGCTGTCACGGAATCAGCCGAGGCTGCCCCTCCTCCTTGCTCGGGCAGGCTTCGGCGTTCGTCGTCCCCAGAGTACTAGCTGCCACCGATCTATGTTTCGGTGTTTGTCTAGTTTGTCCTGATTGTTTGCACCTGTTTCCCATTATGTTATATTGTATTCCCTTTATAAACCCCTCTCTCTCATTGGTTATTGTGTGCGATTGTTTTCCGTTAGGTCGGCAGTGCTGGTTGTATGCGTTATTTGTTCCTCCCTGTTTGGAGTTTTGTTTTGTACTTTCTTTACTGTGTTAAGTAAAGTACGTTCTGCCAGTAGTTCGGTGTCCTGCGCTTGACTTCATTTCCCGCATACACGTCACCTTGACAGAATCACACACCACTTATGGGGTCAGCAGGAGCGACGGTGCCAACTGGATCAATGGAGGAACGCGTCGAACACCAAGCGGCCATGATCCAGGCTCTCGGCACCGCCATGGAACAGGTGGTGAGCACTATTGGGCGATGGGAAAGAGAGGGTCTGCCTACGCCTTCTCCAACGATACCACGACCATCAGCGATGCCCATCGCTTCACCTCCGGGGTCCAGTGGGATTCGGCTCTCGCTCCCGAGGGCTTATGATGGCACAGTGGCCGGGTGTCAGGGTTTCCTGCTCCAGGTTGAACTCTACCTAGCAACCATCCACCCGGTGCCCTCGGGATACGAGAGCGTGTCCGCCCTCATCTCCTGTCTGTCCGGCAAGGCGCTGGAGTGGGCCAATGCCGAGTGGGGGGGGAATAGACACCGCTACTATCAACTATGCAGAGTTCACCCGCCGCTTCAGGGCAGTTTTCGATCATCCACCAGAGGGTAAAGCGGCGGGTGAGCGTCTATTCCACCTTAGACAGGGGAGGAGGAGCGCACACGAGTTCGCGCTGGACTACCGGACGCTGGCTGCCAACGCGGGATGGAATGAGAGGGCCCTCATCGACCACTACAGATGCAGCCTGAGGGAGGACGTGCGTCGGGAATTGGCCTGCAGGGACACCAACCTCAGCTTCGACCAACTGGTGGACATGTCAATTCGCCTGGATACCCTGTTGGCTACCCGCGGACGTCCGGATTCAGGGCCGTCCATTCCATCCCCCAGCACTTCCGAGCCGACCCCTATGGAGCTCGGAGGTGCTGGTGCTAGGGAGACCAGGAGAGAGACCAGGAGGGAGGCCGTCCCCTGCACCAACTGTGGCCGCAGAGGACACACTGCTGGTCGGTGCTGGGGAGGGCCTCCTAGGAATCGAGGCGGTAGGCAGCGCACTGATGAGTCATTCCAGGTGAGTAGGCACCCAACTCACCCAGAGCTCTCTGTTGCGCATATGTGTATTAAAGTTGTGTTTCCCGAGGTTTCTCCTCACTGCCAGCATAAGGCGCTAGTAGATTCAGGCGCAGCTGGGAATTTTATTGATCGCCAATTCACCTATAAGTTAGGGATTCCTATTGTACCTGTTGATGTGCCCTTCCCCATCCATGCCCTAGATAGCCGCCCTTTGGGGTCAGGATTGATTAGGGAAGTCACAGCGCCACTCAGGATGAAAACGCAGGAGGGTCATGAGGAGATACTACGTTTGTATTTGATTGATTCTCCTGCGTTTCCCGTGGTGTTGGGGCTTCCCTGGTTAACATCTCATGACCCCAACATTTAATGGCAACAGAGGGCTCTCAAGGGATGGTCTGATCAGTGTTTCGGGCGGTGTGTAGATGTTTCTGTAGGGGCAACGACAGTGGTAAGCCCGAACCAAGTTCCCACCATGCACATTCCACCTGAGTATGCCGATTTGGCACTCGCCTTCTGTAAAAAGAAGGCGACTCAATTACCACCTCATCGACAGGGGGATTGTGCGATAGACCTCCAAGTAGGCGCTGCGCTTCCGCGTAGTAATGTGTATCCTCTGTCTCAGGAGGAGACGGCGGCTATGGAGACATACGTCACCGAATCTCTGAGACAGGGATACATACGGCTGTCCACTTCCCCTGCGTCCTCAAGTTTCTTTTTTGTGAAGAAGAAGGATGGGGGTTTACGCCCGTGTATTGATTACCGTGGTCTCAATCAGATCACAATCAAATACAGCTATCCTCTCCCTCTGATTGCTAGTATGACGGAGTCATTACACGGGGCGCGATTCTTCACAAAATTGGATCTCAGGAGTGCGTACAACCTGGTGCGCATTAGGGAGGGAGATGAGTGGAAGACAGCATTCAGTACCACCTCGGGTCACTATGAGTACCTCGTCATGCCATACGGTTTAATGAATGCTCCTTCAGTCTTCCAATCATTTGTGAACGAGATTTTCCAGGACTTGCATGGACAGGGTGTAGTGGTGTATATTGATGACATTCTAATATACTCCGCTACACGAGCCGAGCATGTGTCCCTGGTGCGTCGAGTGCTTGGTAGACTGTTAGAGCATGACCTGTATGCGAAGGTGGAGAAATGTCTGTTCTTCCAGGAGTCCATCTCCTTCCTGGGACATCGGTTGTCCGCGTCAGGGGTGGAGATGGAGATTGACCGCGTTTCTGCCGTGTGTAATTGGCAGACTCCCACCACGGTGAAGGAAGTGCAGCGGTTCTTGGGTTTTGCCAAATACTACCGGAGGTTTATCCGGGGCTTTGGACAGGTAGCAGCTCCCATTACCTCCCTGCTTAAGGGGGGTCCGGTGCGTCTGCAGTGGTCGGCTGAGGCGGACAGGGCATTTAGACATCTGAAGGACCTGTTTACCTCAGCTCCGGTGCTGGCACATCCGGATCCCTCTTTGGCGTTCCAAGTTGAGGTGGATGCATCCGAGGCTGGGATCGGCGCTGTGCTGTCTCAGCGCTCGGGTACGCCACCAAAACTCTGCCCCTGTGCTTTCTATTCTAAGAAGCTCAGTCCGGCGGAGCGCAATTATGACGTGGGGGACAGGGAGCTGTTGGCTGTGGTTCAGGCCCTGAAGGTGTGGAGGCATTGGCTTGAGGGGGCTAAACACCCTTTTCTCATTCTGACTGACCATCGTAACCTGGAGTACATCCGGGCAGCGAGGAGGCTGAACCCTCGCCAGGCAAGGTGGTCTATGTTTCTCTCCCGATTTGTATTCAAGCTCACCTATAGACCAGGGTCACAGAACGCTAAGGCAGACGCCCTGTCCCGACTATATGACACAGAGGAGAGGTCCATTGAGCCCACTCCCATACTCCCGGAGTCTTGTCTGGTGGCACCGGTGGTGTGGGAGGTTGATGCGGACATCGAGCGGGCGTTACGTACCGATCCTACTCCCCCACAGTGTCCAGAGGGTCGGAGGTACGTGCCGCTCGAGGTTCGCGATCGATTGATATATTGGGCTCACATGTCACCCTCATCTGGTCATCCTGGTATTGGTCGGACAGTGCACTGCCTTAGTGGGAAGTACTGGTGGCCCACTTTAGCTAAGGACGTGAGGGTTTATGTTTCCTCCTGCTCGGTGTGCGCCCAGTGTAAGGCGCCTAGACACCTGCCCAGAGGGAAGTTACAACCCTTACCCGTTCCACAACGGCCGTGGTCTCACCTATCGGTGGATTTTGTCACGGACCTTCCCCCCTCCCAGGGGAACACAACGATATTGGTCATTGTGGATCGGTTTTCGAAGGCCTGCTGTCACATTTCTATGCCAGGTCTCCCTACTGCCCTACAAACTGCTGACGCCCTGTTCACACACGTTTTCCGGCACTACGGGGTGCCTGAGGATATTGTGTCTGATCAGGGTCCCCAGTTCACCTCTAGAGTCTGGAGGGCGTTTATGGAACGTCTAGGGGTCTCGATTAGCCTTATCTCAGGTTTTCACCCCTAGAGTAACGGGCAGGTGGAGAGAGTGAACCAGGATGTGGGTAGGTTTCTGAGGTCCTATTGCCAGGACCGGCAGGAGGAGTGGTCAGGATATATTCCCTGGGCAGAGATAGCCCAAAACTCACTCCGCCACTCCTCCACTAACCTTACGCCTTTCCAGTGTGTGCTAGGTTATCAGCCGGTCCTGGCACCTTGGCATCAGAGCCAGATCGAAGCCCCTGCGGTGGACGAGTGGTTTCGGCGCTCGGAAGAAACCTGGAACGCTGCGCATGTCCATCTGCAGCGGGCTATCAGGCGGCAAAAGGCGAGCGCCGATCGCCACCGCAGTGAGGCTCCGGTGTATGCACCGGGAGATCGGGTCTGGCTCTCGACCCAAAACCTGCCCCTTCGCGTGCCCTGCCGGAAGCTGGGTCGGCAGTTTGTGGGGCCATTTGAAGTCCTGAGGAGATTGAACGAGGTATGCTATAGGTTACAACTGCCCATTAATTACCGCATTAACCCCTCGTTCCATGTGTCTCTCCTCAGGCCGGTGGTGGCTGGTCCACTCCAGGAGAATGAGATACGAGAGGCTCCTCCGCCCCTGTTGGACATCGAGGGGGCTCCGGCGTACTCAGTCCGTTCCATCTTGGATTCTAGGCGTCGGATGGGGGGCCTGCAGCACCTCGTGGAGTGGGAGGGGTACGGTCCGGAGGAACGGTGCTGGGTCCCTAGGAGGGACATCCTAGATCCCTCCATGTTGAGGGATTTCCACCGGAGTCATCCGACTCGCCCTGCTCCGCATCCTCCTGGCCGTCCCCGAGGCCGGGGTCGGCGCACGGCTGGAGCCGCGCGTCAAGTGTGGGGGGGGTACTGTCACGGAATCAGCCGAGGCTGCCCCTCCTCCTTGCTCGGGCAGGCTTCGGCGTTCGTCGTCCCCGGAGTACTAGCTGCCACCGATCTATGTTTCGGTGTTTGTCTAGTTTGTCCTGATTGTTTGCACCTGTTTCCCATTATGTTATATTGTATTCCCTTTATAAACCCCTGTCTCTCATTGGTTATTGTGTGTGATTGTTTTCCGTTAGGTCGGCAGTGCTGGTTGTATGCGTTATTTGTTCCTCCCTGTTTGGAGTTTTGTTTTGTACTTTTTTTTACTGTGTTAAGTAAAGTACGTTCTGCCAGTAGTTCGGTGTCCTGCGCTTGACTTCGTTTCCCGCATACACGTCACCTTGATAGCTGCATATTTACAGTGCCTTCAGAAAGTATTCACACCAACATTTTCCACATTTTGTTTTGTTACAGCCTGCATTTAAAATTGATTAAATTGAGATTTTGTGTCACTGATCTATACACAATACCCCATAATGCCAAAGTGGAATGTTGTTTATAGAACATTTTAGAAATTAATACAAAATGTAAAGCTGAAATGTCTTGAGTCAGTATTCCACCCCTTTGTTATGGCAAGCCTAAAAATGTGCTTAACAAATCCCATAATAAGTTGCTTGGACTCATTCCATGTTCAATAATAGTGGTTAACATGGTTTTTGAATGACTACCCCATCTCTGTACCCCACACATGCAATTATCTGTAAGGTCCCTCAATCGACTAGTGAATTTCAAGCACAAATTCAAGTACAAAGACCAGGGAGGTTTTTCAATTCCTCGCAAAGAAAAAAAATCAGACGTTGAATATCCTTTTGAGCATGGTGAAGTTATTAATAAGGCTTTGGATGATGTATCAATACACCTAGCCACTACAAAGATACAGGCATCTTTCCTAACTCAGTTGCCAGAGAGGAAGGAAATTGCTCAAGGATTTCACCATTTAATAGTTGTAATATGAGAAAACTGAGGATGGTTCAAAAACATTGTAGTTACTCCACAATACTAACCTAAATTACAGAGTGATAAGAAGGAAGACTGTACAGAAAAAAAACATATTCAAAACATGCACCCTGTTTTCAGCAAGGCACTAAAGTAATACTGCAAAAAATGTGGCAAAGACATATTTTTGTCCTGAATACAAAGTGTTATGTTTGGGGAAAATCCAACACAACACATCACTGAGTACCACTATTCCTGTTTTCAAGCATGGGGGTGGCTCCATGATGTTATGGGTATTCTTGTCATCGACATGGACTAGGGAGTTTTTCGGGGATAAAAGGGAATGGAATACAGGTAAGCACAGGCAAAATCCTAGAGGAAAACCTTGTTCAGTTTGCTTTCTAACAGACACTGGGAGACAAATTCACCTTTCAGCAGGACAATGATCTAAAACACAAGGTCAAATCTACACTGGAGTTGCTTACCAAGATGACAATGAATGTTCCTGAGTCTTGAAAATTGCTGTCTAGCAATGATCAACAATCATTGAGGGGGACTATCTGTTGTTCCATGTAGTGAATCTGTTATTCAATGCATTTGTATGGGCTAATAGCAGTAAGGCCCCAAAAAATTTTCATCCAATATTTTTTAAAAATCAAATTCAAAATCAAATAGCAAAATTATCCTTGGTATGACCTTCTTAAAACAATTCCATATAGCTTAGTAGAACCCCCCCTCTTGTACTTTGTATTGCTTTACACTGATAGGGCATTGCCGGATAGTGGATGCATATGTAGCGTATATTCTTGATGAATTGGCCAAGTGTCCATTGTCCAATGATACTCAGATTGTCTCCATACATGGTGGCAACAAAATGATTTCAGAAATACAGTATTTGCCATTGATGATAGTAAAATGTTATGTTTTTGTGAATTCTTACTGAATACCTTGAGCGACAAGTGTCTGGACAGGCAATAGGAATAAAAGCTTTGTACTAATGGAAAGTGATATTGGCACTGCGTAGAGACAGTGATCTTCTATCCAATATGGGAGGCTAGGATGGTGTGTGTGTGTGTTTGCTTGCGTGCATGCGTGTGTGTGTTTATGCCCAGACGGCATCCCTAGCCGCGTCCCCAGAGCTTGTGCAGACCAGCAAGTAGGAGTGTTTACGTACATATTCAATCTCTCCCTATCCCAGTCTGTTGTCCCCACTTGGGTCAAGATGTCCACCATTTTTCCTGTACCCAAGAAAGCGAAGGTATCTGAACTGAATGACTATTGCCCCGTAGCACTCACTTCTGTGGTCCTCTGTAGCTCAGCTGGTAGAGCACGGCGCTTGTAACGCCAAGGTAGTGGGTTCGATCCCGGGACCACCCATACACAAAAAATGTATGCACTCATGACTGTAAGTCGCTTTGGATAAAAGCGTCTGCTAAATGGCATATTATTATTATTATTAAGTGCTTTGAGAGGCTAGTTAAGGTCAATATCACCTCTACCTTACCTGACACCCTAGACCCACTACAATTTGCATACCGCACCAACAGATTCACGGATGAAGCAATCGCCATTGGACTGCACACTGCCTTATCCCACCTGTACAAGAGGAATACCTATGTGAGAATGCTGTTCATCGACTACAGCTCTGCCTTCAACACCATAGTGCCCTACAAGCTCATCACTAAGCTCAGGGACCTGGGTCTGAACCACTCCCTGTGCAACTGGGTCCTACACTTCCTGATGGGCCAACCCCAGGTGGTGAAGGTAAGTTACACACCTCCTCCACGTGGATTCTTAACACAGGGGCTCCACAGGGGTTCGTGCTCAGCCCTCTCCTGTATTCCCTGTTCACCCATGGCTGCATGGCCATGCACGTCTCCAACTCAATCATCAAGTTTGCAGACGACACAACAGTGGTAGGCCTGATTACCAACAACGATGAGACAGCCTACAGAGAGGAGGTGAGAGCTCTGGAGGAGTGGTGCCAGGAAAATAACCTCTCCCTCAACGTCAACAAAACGAAGGAGCTTCTCATGGACTGCAGGAGACTGCAGAGAGAGCACGCCCCGATCCACATCGATGGGCCGCAGTAGAGAGCGCCAAAAGCTTAAAGTTCATCGGCGTGCACATCGCTGAGGACCTGAAATGATCCCTCCACACCGACAATGTGGTGAAGAAGGTGCAACAGTGCCTCTTCAACCTCAGGAGGCTGAATACTTTTGGCTTGGCCCCTAAGACCCTCACAAACTTCTACAGATGCACCATCAAGAGCATTCTGTCGGGCTGTATCACTGCCTGGTACGGCAACTGCTCTCCAGAGGGTGGTGATGTCAGCCCAACGCATCACCGGGGGCACACTGCCTGCACTACAGGACATCTGCAGCACAATGTCGTAGGAAGGCCAAGAAGATCATCAAGGACCTCAGCCACCCGAGCCACAGCCTGTTGACCCCGCTACCATCTAGCAGGCGGAGCCAGTAGAGGTGCATCAAAAGCTGGGACCGAGAGAATGAAAAACAGCTTCTATCTCCAAGCCATCAGGCTGTTAAACAGCCATCACTAGCCGGCCGCCCGATACACTGCCCTGCAACTTAGGCAGTGTCACTAGCCGGCTACCACCCGGTACTCTATGCTACACCTTAGAGACTGCTGGCCTAGGTACATAGAGTCATTGAACACTGAACACTTTAATAATGTTTACATCATGTTTATTGTTCTGAAATCCATTCTGTAGTTACAGTAGACACAGATAAGATTAGCATTCCTGCAACATTATTCTGTTGAAATGTAATTTGTCTCTGAGAAATTAAGCTAATTGATTACTCACTTTTTATGTACATACTGTATTCTCCACATAGCTCATCCTATATAACTACTGCTGTACATACTGTATTCTCCACATAGCTCATCCTATATAACTACTGCTGTACATACTGTATTCTCCACATAGCTCATCCTATATAACTACTGCTGTACATACTGTATTCTCCACATAGCTCATCCTATATAACTACTGCTGTACATACTGTATTCTCCACATAGCTCATCCTATATAAATAGTGCTGGACATACTGTATTTTTCACATAGCTCATCCTATATAACTACTGCTGTACATACTGTATTCTCCACATAGCTCATCCTATATAAATAGTGCTGGACATACCTTGTCCTACTTATACTGTATGTTGTCCTTATTGTCTATACAGTATGGCGAAGTGGTCTAAGGCACTGCATCTCAGTGCTAGAGGCGTCACTACAGACCCTGGTTCGATTCCAGGCTGTATCACAACCGTGATTGGGAGTCCCATAAGGCGGCACACAATTGGCCCAGCGTCGTCCGGGTTTGGCCGGGGTAGGCCGTCATTGTAAATAAGAATTTGTCTTGTTTCTTTTTTTTTTTTTTTTTTTTTTTTATATATTTTGATTATTTGTGAACTAGTATTGTACTGGTAGACATTTACTGCACTGCTGGATCTGCATCTGCTTTAACATCTTCTAATAATAATAATAATAATAATAATCTGTGTACGTGACAAATAAACTTTGATTTGATTTGATTTGTGAGTGTGTGCATATGTGTGGCCTTTTGACAGAGCTTTTGACTGATCTTTCCATTTTTGCCATTTGCCAAAACGGATGAGGGCTGGACAGAAGAGAAGAGCAGTGAGGAAGGGTAGAAATTGGCTCTGAGAGGCTGACCTTCAAAGCTGAGGAGATAAAGGTTCAGGGGCAGGTTAGATGAGGTTAGGTGAGAAGAGAGAGAGAGAGAGAGAGAGAGAGAGAGAGAGAGAGAGAGAGAGAGAGAGAGAGAGAGAGAGAGAGAGAGAGAGAGAGAGAGAGAGAGAGAGAGAGAGAGAGAGAGAGAGAGAGAGAGAGAGAGAGAGAAAATTGCCTCAACCTTGTAACTTAAAAGCAGCCTTTGGTGTTATCAAAGTACCTTTGATTACTCAAAACTGCATTAAGAATAGCTTGTTAAGAGTGGCTTGTTTAATTTGACCACCCATAATGTTAAGAAAGGGTTTCGCTTCAGTACTTTCCCAATTTGCCAAACAAAAAAATGCAATCATTTAAAAATTAATGTTAATTTAATACGCACACTCATTTGATCATTTTGAACAAACATTGAACCCAGTCAGAGAATATTAGTTCAACGTATCATGCTATAATTGACGACAGTGTTTCATTTGCAAGGATTTACTCTCTAAAAAACTTTGTATTTTAACACAGCACAAAAAGGAGTTGTTGTACCACCAGCCCATAAATGATGCAATTCTGAGGCCATCACTGAGAGAACAGTAGAATAAGAGAATAAGGAACGGTGTAACTGTATATGATTTATACTGAACAGAACAGGTCATTTTATAAACTGTTCATGCCAATACCTGATATCCTGCACTCTCTTACACAGTCACTTTCCGGTACATGTCCCATTGTCAGGCAATTGGACAACTACAGTAACATCCAGTGTAAGTGGGCCTCCAGGGAGAGATGGCTCTGTCACATGTACTAACTCATGCCTCACACTCCTCTCTGGGGCCCCAGCATGCACTGGGAACAACATCCAGGATGCATTGCATCAGAGAGTTTGGGCACATCCAAGGCTGCGTCTGAAATTGCATCCTACCCTATGTGCACCTTTTAGTGCACTACTTTTCGCCAGGGCCCTATAAACTATAACTGTCAGTTAGCACTAAACCCAACGTCGCTATTAAAGAATAAGGGAGGGTACAAATGTAATGTCAAGAACTCTGTGTACAAATTAATCAGCTGGCATACAGAATCAAACAAAGATTCCCCCAAATCAACTCAAATCCTGCTGCAAGCAATGAAATGATGATTGATTTTACCAGTTCAGTTGGTAGTCTGTGTAATAATCCAAAGTATTCCACAAATGATCCACAGAGCAAAACCCCCTAAATATAGGCTAGAAATAGCCACACTTTGGTTCTTAGAAGTTAATAGTCCACAAATAACTTATTTTGATAATCAATCCCTTAAAATACCACAGCAGTGGAAATGCACTTGTTTTCAACTGAAAGACAATGCCCAGAGTTTAAACAGGATGTTGCACAACAATTTAAGTCAACAAGTCATCGTTTTAGTCACTGTATGATATATTTGGGCTTGATGTGGGAAATCCAAAGTAGGACATTTCTTGGAAATCCGTGTCAATTCCTTGTGTTTCCTTATGAGATGACGTGCAAATACTTTTCAGACTACGCTTCGTTTCAGGGCTGGGGTTTATTTGAATGTTACCACCCACCAGCATGGCATTGTTTATTAATCAGAAACAGCTGCAAAGTTCTTCCCCTTCGTGACTGAGCTGAGCCAAACAGCCTTGTGTCCACTTGGCCGCCTGAGCCATGTAGAAAATTCAGTGGTGGAAAAAGTACTCAATTATCATACTTGAGTAAAAGTAAAGATACCTTAATATAAAATTACTCAACAAAAAGTGAAAGTTACCCAGTAAAATAATACTTGAGTAAAAGTCTAAAAGTATCTGGTTTTAACTATACTTAAGTACAGTTGTGGAAAAAGTACTCAATTGTCATACTCAATTGCTATACATCAAACGTCTGATATTAAGCAAAAAAACAGATGGCAATATTTTGGGGGGGGATTTATGGACAGACAGGGGAACACTCCAACACTCAGACATCTTTTACAAACACAGTATTTGTGTTAAGCCTGCTAGATCAGTAGGGATGACACTGCGTTATTGTCACGCCCTGACTTATGGGACTCTGGTATGTTGAGTCAGGGTGTGGTGTTCTATGTTGTGTTTTCTATGTTTTCATTCTAGGAATGTATGTCTATGTTTGGCAGGGTGTGATTCCCAATCACAGACAGCTGTCGCTCGTTGTCTCTGATTGGGGATCATACTTAGGCAGCCTATTGGCATTTGTTAATTGTGGGATCTTGTTCCGTGTTAGAGGCTTGTTTTGTGTTTAGCCTTAGGACTTCACGTTTTGTTGGTTTGTTGTTTTGTTCGTGTGTTTATCGGTGAAATAAACATGTACGCATTTCACGCTGCGTCTTGGTCTGACACGTCCTTCAACGGCCGTGACAGAAGATCCCACCAAACACGGACCAAGCAGCGTGCCCAGGAGGGGCAAACACCCTGGACACAGGTGGGGAAGATGTGGTCTTGGGAGGAGATCTTTGCGGGGAAAGGACCATGGGCGAAGGTAGATGCCCAGGCAGGAGAGGAGCAACGGCAACACAGAGGGCGCCGGTCGAGGAGGAAGCCCGAGAAGCAGCCCCAAGACATTTTTTTGGGGGGGCACACAGGGTGGTTGGTGGAGCCTAGTTTCAGAGCAGAGCCAACTCCCCGTACTCACGCTAGGAAGCGTGTGACTGGGCAGGCTCCGTGTTATGCGGAGCTACGTACTGTGTCGCCAGTGCGCCGGCACAGTCCTGTACGTCCTGTGCTAGCACCACGCACGTGCCGTGCGAAAATGGGCATCCAGCCAGGACGGGGTGTGCCGGCTCAACGCTCCTGGTCTCCAGTACGCCTCCTCGGTCCTGCATATCCTGCGCCAGTTCTACGTACTGTATCGCCTGTGCGCGTGCACAGCCCAGTGCGTCCTGTGCTAATGCCACACACGTATTGTGCGGAAGTAGGCATTCAGCCAGGACGGGTTGTGCCAGCTCTCCGCTCCAGACCTCCAGTCCGCCTCCACAGTCCGGCCCGGCCCGTTCCTGCGCCCCGCACCAAGTCAGTGGTGCATGTTCCCAGTCCGGCCCGACCTGTTCCTGCTCCTCGCACAAAGCCAGTGGTGCGTGTCGCCAGCCCGGTACGCCCCGTACCTGCTCCCCACACCAAGCCAGTGGTGTGTGTCGCCAGCCCGGTACGACCCGTACCTGCTCCCCGCACCAAACCAGTGGTGCGTGTTCCCAGTCCGGCCCGGCCCGTTCCTGCTCCTCGCACCAAGCCGGTGGTGCGTGTTCCTACTCCGGTCCAGCCCGTGCCTGCTCCTCGCACCAGACCAGTGGTGCGTGTGTCCAGTCCGGCACGGCCCGTGCCCTTTCCACCGGTGTCTGCTCCACTCCGGAGCCAGAGCAGTCCGCTCCACCGGGGTCCAGTCCAGCTCCGATTAGCTGCTCCACTCCGGAGCTAGAGCAGTCCGCTCCACCGGTGCCCAGTCCAGCTCCGGTCAGCGGCTCCACTCCGGAGCCAGAGCAGTCCGCTCCACCGGGGTCTAGTCCAGCTCCGGTCAGCGGATCTACTCCGGAACCAGAGCAGTCCGCTCCACCTGGGTTTAGTCCAGCTCCTGTCAGCAGCTCCACTCCGGAGCCAGAGCAGTCCGCTCCACCGGTGCACAGTCCAGCTCCGGTCAGCAGCTTCACTCCGGAGCCAGAGCAGTCCGCTCCACCGGTGCCCGGTTCAGCTCCAGTCAGCAGCTCCAGTCCAGACCCAGACGTCAGCCCCTCTCCAGGTTCGGGGTCTCCCACACCAGGGCCCAGACAGGGCTTGGTACATCGTGGGAGGAAGGAGAGGGGAAGCAGCGCGCCGAGGTCCAGACCAGACCAGGGGCGCAACAGGGAGGCGGAGAGTATGTGGTCGTCACGCCCGGAGCCGGATCCGCCTCGTTGCTCGTTGTCTCTGATTGGGGTTCATACTTAGGCAGCCTATTGGCACTCGTTAGTTGTGGGATCTTGTTCCGTGAGTAGGCTTGTTTTGTGTTTAGCTTTAGGACTTCCCGTTTCGCTGGTTTGTTGTTTTGTTAGTGTGTTTATCGGTGAAATAAACATGTACGCATTTTACGCTGCGCCTTGGTCTGACCCGTCCTTAAACGAACGTGACAGTTATATTGATAGGTGCGTAAATTGGACCATATTGCTATCCTGTCTGAGCATTCAAATATGCATAATAAGTACTTTTGGGTCTCAGGAAAAATGTATGGGAGTAAAAAGCACATATTTTTTTAAAGAATGTAGTGGCGTAAAAGTTGTCAAAAATATAAATAGTAAAGTCAAGTACAGATACCCCCTAAAATAAGACCTAGAGTGGTATTTCACCCTGGGGGAATCTGGGCTTGTTTTCGTTATATCTGAAGCATTTCTAGGACAGAGAGATGTCTTTCACACACAATTGCCCAGGAGGAAGGCAGGTCAGGGCTTCGCGTGCTGAATGATACAACCTACGACGGCTTCTGGAGTATTGAGCAAGATCTAAAAATACAAGTAGTCCTGCTTTGTGTCATTTGGCGAAGGCTCTATGTTATACTGATCACGCTATACGTTTTTGTGGGTGTAGAGATCGTTGTCCTTGTTCGATTGAGACATTGAACGTCTTTCAACGATGCTCCTATTGGCAGATTATTTGCTAAATATACAAGCAGACACATTTTTCCAGTCTCTCAAAGACTACAACTTGTGTTCGGCGGTGCTTCGTGCTCTGGTCCCTGTCCCTCCCCCAAGGTGGGCTTTTTTGAAAAGGAGGCGGACACTAACAACAATCCTTTTGGCAAAACTGAAAGAACTGACCAGACGGAATGGCTTCAAGTGATTCCTCTCATCAACAAGCTTCAACCAGAATATAGGGAAGCGTATTTGAAATAAAAAGTTGGATTTAGCTAACGTTAGAAGCTCAGCTACAGCCGATGCCAGCACCAAGAGGGCAGATGACAAATACGGTGCCTAGCTAGCTAAGTAAGTTATTTTTCCTGCAAGCCACCTACGTTAGCTTGCTAGCTAACTTTGGTTTATCTACTGAAACCCATTTTGTGTATTGCTGGCTAACATACTATTGTGTTAAAGTGGAGAAAATTGAATTTTTCTTCTGTTTGCTAACTTAGCTAGCTAGCTAGGTAGATAGCTAAATAAGTTAGCTAGCTGAACAACTACCGGTAGCCATACAGTGGGGAAAAAAAGTATTTAGTCAGCCACCAATTGTGCAAGTTCTCCCACTTAAAAAGATGAGAGAGGCCTGTAATTTTCATCATAGGTACACGTCAACTATGACAGACAAATTTAGAAGAAAAAAATCCAGAAAATCACATTGTAGGATTTTTAATGAATTTATTTGCAAATTATGATGGAAAATAAGTATTTGGTCACCTACAAACAAGCAAGATTTCTGGCTCTCACAGACCTGTAACTTCTTCTTTAAGAGGCTCCTCTGTCCTCCACTCGTTACCTGTATTAATGGCACCTGTTTGAACTTGTTATCAGTACAAAAGACACCTGTCCACAACCTCAAACAGTCACACTCCAAACTCCACTATGGCCAAGACCAAAGAGCTGTCAAAGGACACCAGAAACAAAATTGTAGACCTGCACCAGGCTGGGAAGACTGAATCTGCAATAGGTAAGCAGCTTGGTTTGAAGAAATCACCTGTGGGAGCAATTATTAGGAAATGGAAGACATACAAGACCACTGATAATCTCCCTCGATCTGGGGCTCCACGCAAGATCTCACCCCGTGGGGTCAAAATGATCACAAGAACGGTGAGCAAAAATCTCAGAACCACACGGGGGGACCTAGTGAATGACCTGCAGAGAGCTGGGACCAAAGTAACAAAGCCTACCATCAGTAACACACTACGCCGCCAGGGACTCAAATCCTGCAGTGGCAGACGTGTCCCCCTGCTTAAGCCAGTACATGTCCAGGACCGTCTGAAGTTTGCTAGAGTGCATTTGGATGATCCAGAAGAGGATTGGGAGAATGTCATATGGTCAGATGAAACCAAAATATAACTTTTTGGTAAAAACTCAACTCGTCGTGTTTGGAGGACAAAGAATGCTGAGTTGCATCCAAAGAACACCATACCTACTGTGAAGCATGGGGGTGGAAACATCATGCTTTGGGGCTGTTTTTCTGCAAAGGGACCAGGACGACTGATCCGTGTAAAGGAAAGAATGAATGGGGCCATGTATCGTGAATGGGGCCAACCTCCTTCCATCAGCAAGGGCATTGAAGATGAAACGTGGCTGGGTCTTTCAGCATGACAATGATCCCAAACACACCGCCCGGGCAACGAAGGAGTGGCTTCGTAAGAAGCATTTCAAGGTCCTGGAGTGGCCTAGCCAGTCTCCAGATCTCAACCCCATAGAACATCTTTGGAGGGAGTTGAAAGTCTGTGTTGCCCAGCAACAGCCCCAAAACATAACTGCTCTAGAGGAGATCTGCATGGAGGAATGGGCCAAAATACCAGCAACAGTGTGTGAAAACCTTGTGAAGACTTACAGAAAACGTTTGACCTGTGTCATTGCCAACAAAGGGTATATAACAAAGTATTGAGAAACTTTTGTTATTGACCAAATACTTATTTTCCACCATAATTTGCAAATATATTCATTAAAAATCCTATAATGTGATTTTCTGTAAAAAATGTTCTCATTTTGTCTGCCATAGTTGATGTGTACCTATGATGAAAATTACAGGCCTCTCTCATCGTTTTAAGTGGGAGAACTTGCACAATTGGTGGCTGACTAAATACTTTTTTTCCCCACTGTATCTATGACTAAAAATGGAAGAGGTTATACAATCTGAGATCTTTTGTATCTCGATTGTAAATCCTATTCTCTTTTTAGTCATAGATGTGTCTAGCTACTAAACAGAACACTACAATGTTGCAACCCGCCACCTAAAGCTAGGTTTACCAGCAAACCTTAGCACATGACTGGCACTAGCTAATTAGCCTGGCGCCTTGTTATGTGCCATGCCTCGCATTTGTAACTTGTTAGCAAACATGTAACATCAGTAACTGTAAAAATTGTACTAGTTAGCTATGTAACATAATTGACGAGGGTTGACATTGGTTATGATTATGACATTGGATGCATTTTAATCTCACAAAAGTATAGGTATGACACAAGATAGGATTTAATAATACAACAATTGACTGTTGTAAATCTCTAAAACTGAAGCTTGTTTTACTATAAAATATTTGCCTAAGCATGCTTGATAGACATGGCTGTAGGTATATACCGTCTTCCTACCTACCTAGGCTCATTTGTAAGGTCTGGTCACTGTGCAAATGTTGAGTGTTATGCCATCTTTCTTTCTATTAGCCTAGATATTGTTGTAAATGTAATCTCTGTGCCTGTGCACATGTATGTTCAACTAGTCTACCCTAACATTGATGTTTTGCTGGCACGGTTCAACTGTTGTTCAAACTGTATAATAATTATTATTTTTGTCTTACAGACAATACCGTGTGGTACCTGGGCTTCTTCCTGGAGTGGATTCTAGATACAGAAACAGAATTCCTTTGCCTGGATGTGTCATTGTAGCAGAACTGTATCCCGTGATCTGTATCCCTCTCGAGGGATTAGACATTATACTGGTTTCCAAGCAGATTACTTATGAGGAGCTGAATGGCAGTTTGAGTATTTAAAAAAATATTTAAAAAATGTATGCACTCACTAACTGTAAGTCGCTCTGGATAAGAGCATCTGCTAAATGACTAAAATGTAAAAATATAAATGATCATGACAACACTCCTCCCACAGCTTTACAATGTATGTTTCTTTGGAATGGCAATTTCTCCCATCATCTGCTGATCACCAGTTCTCTTAGCCACAGATTGTGTCACCAGATAATGTGATTTAACCAACATTTTTGGTTTCCATTACAGAGAGTCACAAGATTGTTGTAGTGCAGAGATATTTTGACCAAATTGAACTCTTTGGCCTGAATGCCAAGCGTCACGTCTGGAGGAAACCTGGCACCATCCCTACCGTGAAGCATGGTGGTGGCAGCATCATGCTGTGGGGATGTTTTTCAGCGGCAGGGACTGGGAGACTAGTCAGGATCGAGGGAAAGATAAACGAAGCAAAGTAGAGAGAGATCCTTGATGAAAACCTGCTCCAGAGCGCTCAGGACCTCAGACTGGGGCGAAGATTCACCTTCCAACAGGACAACGATCGTAAGCGCACAGCCAAGAAAACAAAGGAGTGGCTTCGGGACAAGTCTCTGAATGTCCTTGAATTATCCAACCAGAGCGTGTACTTGAACCCGATCAAACATATCTGGAAAGACCTGAAAATAGCTGTGCAGCGACACTCCCCATCCAACCTGACAGAGCTTGAGAGGATCTGCAGAGAAGAATGGGAGAAACTCCCCAAATACAGGTGTGCCAAGCTTGTAGCGTCATACCCAAGAAGACTCGATGCTGTAATCGCTGCCAAAAGTGCTTCAACAAAGTATTGAGTAAAGGGTCTGAATACTTATGTAAATGTGATATATTTATTTACGGGGGGGGGGGTTATACATTTGCAAACATTTCTCTAAACCTGTTTTTGCTTTGTCATTGTGGGATATTGTGTGTAGATTGATTAGGGAAAAAAACAATTTAATCCATTTTAGAATAAGGCTGTAACATCAAGGGGTCTGAATACTTTCCGAATGCACTGTGTATAAATATATTTTGTGAATCCATAAGGGCAGACACATTTCAGACTGATAGAAAATATCCGTATTTATTTCATGGTGGTTCTACATCAGGGCTCTCCAACCCTGTTCCTGGAGAGCTACCATCCTGTAGGTTTTCACTCCAACCCTAATATAGCACACCTGATTCTAATAATTAGCTGGTTGATAAACTGAAGTAGATTAGTTACAACTGGGGTTGGAGGCGAAAACCTACAGGAGTGTAGAGCTCCAGGAACAGGGTTGGAGACCCCTGTTCTACATGGTCTTATGCTGAGCCACACTGGCTGCATTTACACAGGCAGCCCACTAATTGGTCTTAATCACATCAGATATTTTTCAGAACTGACCTGATTGGTCAAAAGATTAACTAGTGAAAATATTGGCATTGGAATGCCTGTGTAAACGCAGCCATAGTCCTTTATCCGGCTTCGGTACACTGGCAATGGTGTTCGGCATGGTGGGCTGGGAAAGCTGAGACTCTGCTTATTTGGCGATGGGCTTGTCCTGTCTGTTTTGGCAGAGTGGTGAACGGCACCACTCTGCCGAACATGGTGTAGGGTCCTCTTGTAGAAAATGTGTTGGTACTACACGTCTCCTGGATAGACATGGTTGTGGTGATAGAATTCTGTTTTAGGAAGGCAGTTCTTACACAGTATGAATTGTTGTGTAGGGGAGATTGAGGAGAAATGGCACCTCAATCGCTCTCATACACAACAATACATTTACTGTCTAAGCACAACACTGCACAACCAAAAACCCCTTCCTCATCTCAAAGTACTGTCTGTAAACCTCCCCCAGCCCATTGACTGACAGATCATTCTTGTCAATAGTAGCCCTCTGCAGGGGAATGTTGAAGACGTGTCTTTGTATTGTGTTTTGAGAATCTGCAGAGAGAATAATGATGTGGTTGTGTCATTACTGTTGTAGTCTTGATTTTATACCTTTTCAGTGTCCCTTGCTGATTTCTGTCCCACAATCTTGTTGTGCTCCATAACCGCAAGGTGTGTTCGCTCCCTCATGCTTGTGTACCCAAAATGCCGGCGCTTTGGGGTATTTTTCCACAGGTCACTGTGGCATGATGACTCCAGATAACCTGAGTTTTTCAAAGATAAAAGGTCAAAAGAGAAGAGGGGTAGACTAAATTGATTACATGGTCTGGAAGGTACTCTAGTCCTCAGGCTACCTCTACCTCTAACAACCTGTAAACCCATAACACAAACCATACAAACACTACCCAATTCATGTTTATACCATGCTTACTGTAAATTGAGCTATCTTAGTCGTTGACCAACTTGTGCAGAGCTAGGGGTTGGAAGTGCATGTTGGTGGAATCAGATTCTGTACCACCTACAATGAAATACAGAACAATTCAACCACCCCACTAATTTTATTGATCTCTATTAGACTGGCTAGCTAAGCATACCTAACATGGGCATTTCAATATTGTCCGCTTGCTGTTAGCTAACAAGAGTCACTAAATTGGCAGCAACATTGCTAGCCAGCTGAGACTGGCTGAGAACCAACCATATACACATTCATCACTGCTACCAACACAGAAACATAGAGTGAGTTAGCTATATCGACAATAATATTTTTAGTAATGGAGTGTTTTCCAGACAAGGGTGGAATAGATGGCTACCAAATTGAGATACCAAATAAAAGTAACATTAGCTAGCTTCCGTTAACTAACGTCAGTCAAAGATACAATGAACAAACAAATATGTTTACTCTGCTGAGGGTAGCTACCAGTCTAGCAGTGACTACCATGGCGTAAGCGGAATTGATTGACAGTGTGTTTACCAAAAGATAGCTATATGATTTAGCTGTTGGCTTTCAGAGTTCAATACAAGACTGTAATGTTAGCTAATGTTAACTTACCAAGATAGTCCAGCTAGGCTAGCAAACTAGCGAATGTTAGGTTACCTGTAATTGAGAATCTTCTGTTTTGATGTGAAGGAAAAAAATCAATGGTATCTCATCACTTCTCAGCTGTCGTCGAAACAGATTCCCCATCAGTTCAGCCTGAAAATCCCTCTGATAATCTTTGGTCACCACATCATTCTTGATAGCCGCAAGCCACTGGCAGAATCTGGGTGAATCTCTGGTGGGTAGAATGGTGAAAGATAACTCATTTTAGTTTGTAATTAGCACAGCCAGGCACAGAACATCACACAGGAATGATGACAAACATTTGTGAAAAACAAACGTTTTTCAAAAAAAAATACTGTGTGATGGTTGTTCGAAGTAAACAAAGCCATTATTTAAGTTTGTGGGAAACTTGAATGAAACCCCCTCTACCTAGCGGGCGGTATCAGCATTCAATGCCAAACTTTGTGGTTCACTATGAGCAGACGAATACATAGGGAGTGAAATTTCCCAATTCTACCAGTGAAATGAAAATGTGGTAGTTCTAGCTTGTGGTTTGGATAATTGTGATGTTTATGATAAAAACATAATGTTGTTAATATAGTAATAACTTTATTAACAATGTCGTGGCAGAGCCAGGGTGAAATTCCCCTTTAAGTAGTACTTGAAAGTATTTTTACTTAGGTACTTTAAACCACTGAGCAAATCAAAATAGGGGCAAACTTTCGTTTTTGCACCTCCACTTCTTTACCAGAAAAGTATCATAATCCATTGGATAATTTTAAAATGTTCGTTTATTTTTTAGCTAGTCTGTATAAAAAAAAATAACTATGACCATTTTATATATGGTATAATTGCATGATATGATTGCATTTTGCAACCCCGCTCCCCCCTGTCGCCCCAAGATGAACTGTTTTGACCACTAAAGTGTTCTTTCACTACATGCTTCACTGCTTTGATTGGTGCAGCTCGAAACCACAAGTGTTTGTCCTATAATGAAAAGGCACCCGCAAAAGCTGTTTCGTGTCCGATGCACTCAGAATGTTGTTACTGTCATTTCCGGCGTGCATCATGAGCATAGTCATTGTAACCTATAATTTCACTTCCCCTGTGAGAACCATGAGCACAGGCTGATTTGGTTTTGCTGTACCACAGCCGAATCCTGCCAGCAGCCTACCAACCAAAGGTTGCACCGTGTCCATTACAATGTAATAAAACGCACGTCTCTAAATCCTTCATAAGTTATCCATATTACCGGAGCTTCACAAGTTTTGGAGATGGAGTCAAAGATACCGGTTTCCATCATCATTCCAATGCTTATGACAAATTATTGTGCGTCATTCTTTGGACGTGGAAGCTAAATGAGCATTTCCGCTCCAGAACAGGTATTAAGTCGAAATAGGGGCGGCTTTGAGAAGGTTCTCACTTGTATGGATTGAGAAAACTAGTATTTTTAAACTATAAACAATTTCCTACTCACAAATATTACTGACCACAACATGGCCTCCCCCCTTCCATCAAGATGGCTTTCTCCCATAGACTTTGAGAAGGTTCTCACTTGTATGGATTGAGAAAACTAGTATTTTTAAACTATAAACAATTTCCTACTCACAAATATTACTGACCACAACATGGCCTCCCCCCTTCCATCAAGATGGCTTTCTCCCATAGACTTAGATAGACATTGCATCATTGTATCTGTCCAATGTTGGCGTCTGTGAGAACACGAGGAGCGCCATTAAGGCCATTTCCATTTTTAAGTAGTCAATTTCCTTCTTCTAATACTTCAATGAGTTGTCAAACAAACTGCAGGGGTGCACACTGCCACCTAGAGTGTGTTGTTTGAACAGGTATACAACCAAGGTTGGTGATTTACTGTCACCTGCCGTTATGGAATGTTTGCTCGCAAGCATAATTAATTGGCTGATCCCTCCTGGTGACATGGATGGAATTATGTGATCCTTCCTTAACCCATAGGAAGTCCCACCTAGTTGACTACTTCAAAATAGTGAAAGTCCTTAATGGTGTTGCCCATGCTAAAACAGGCTTTTGGGCAATAGAGTCCTCTATCTATCTCTAAGCTTCCTCTTTATTTCACTCAAACCAGGAAGTGACTATGGGTGTGGCTAGGGAGTGACCAAGGCGGGAAAGGCTTTACGGACATGCTCAAATCTATGACGTATAGACAGGTTAGCTGACAACTTCACGAAAACGATGCGCATTATTCAATGGGGCAGAAGTCCGTGTGCTGTAGTGACTCTGAATGGCAAGCTAGCTAGCAAAAATGACAAGAAGCTGCCATGTGGGAAATCGTAGGTTTATCTTATTCATGATACCATGTCTTGTTTTGAGGTGTTTGACTGATGTCATGTCCAATGTTCCCTCTAAGCTGCGCTTATGCCCGCTCCCCTCGGACTGCGTGCAGAAGAAATATCAGCCTGCACAGAGAAGCACGAGATTGAACTTCACTCAACTTTCAAAAGTTTTCCTCTTTAGTTAACACTATCAACGTTTCGCTCTACTGTGGGAATTGTGCTCAAATCAACGCAATATTAGCCACTTTCAATGTAACATATCGAAACAAAACTAACTATGCAAGACTTAGTATGCAAAACTAACTGTGCCAGAGATGATTTTTGTAGGCATAGTGCATTGGAGTAGGATTCAACTGCATTGACAGGCACTACACAGACTGGTGCGCCATAACCAATCAGAGCTGCAGGAGGCCTATATGCAAATAGCCATTGCCATATATGGATCTGTGCCATTTACTTTGAACTGGACTGTGTTTACAGCATGAGCGGTCGCAAGTAGATGAGCTTGTTTTGAAATCAAAGCAACAGCTGCATGTAGCCACCTTTGCACATTTGTTCATATTCTTTACTAGTTAGTGAGTTATTAGCCCAGTTATAGCTAATTTCTAGTCAATTGGGGGGATTGGATGCTTCCTACAAGACCACAAAATGTGTGCATTTCTAGCCATCTTTGAAAAGCTAGTTGGTAAAGAGCTATTTTTATGTCTTAAAGGGGCAGTGTTATATTTTGAGATGGTCTTGAATAAGCTAAGTAGCCAATAGGCAGAGGGTAGCATAATTTGTCTGTCTCTGTAATAATGGTATGGTAATAATAATGCATTTTATTTTGTAAAGTGGTTTCTTGCATCAAACAACACCACATTTCCAGTCACCTCCTTGTCTGAAGGACATGGATAAACAGGTAAATGTCAAGCCCTTTATGTTTTTTTTTTGCTGCTACAGTAGGCTGAATGATAGAATAGCTATTTCCATGTTATTGGATGCATTTTTCTCTATTGTTTTTGATGGTAGGCCACTCTAGAAGGCCTATTATGACCAAGGAGCCAGAGTAGCCTGTTTAAACTGTAACTGAAAGCAGGTACAGCCTCAGTGTTCACAGTAAACGTGCACCGAAAGTTGCACAGAATCTTCGCAATGTTCAAGTTTGCACTCAGCAGACATGGAATTTGGTCATGTCTATGCTACTATGGCAAAACATTTGCTAGCTAGCTAACCAACAACTGTAACAATATATTTAAAGAGTGTTCAGAATCATTCAGATTTTATCTGAGTACTTGTTACAGTTAATGCCGTAGCGTTTGCTTTAGCTGTCACCCTGGCCTGATATTGGCTACACTATCTAGCTACTTCCTTCTCCTTACTTTTACAAGTTTTAACTAGTGCCATGCTGCTGTTGTTGCTAGGTAGCCAGCATTAACCGGCTAGCTGGGAAGGGCTCATCAGGACAACTGACTGAACTGACTGATCCAAATCCATTCATCTCCACACTCGACTCTCAGCTGTGCAACATTTGTCATCAATCTGGGCCCCAGGCGTGTTCGTATAGCTTCTCCTGCCCGGGGCGAAGCCAACAGCCTATACACATCTCAGGCAACCATGGAACCTTACGAGTTACAAAACAATATTCATCCCTTCTTAGCACTGTAGACCGTTGTAGTATTCTTCAACTTTGTCTCAGAGCATTTCATATTATTCTGTACGTATTTACATTCACTATGTTACAACTAGTCTATGAGACCAGGCTGCATTGTTGAAAAGGATTAGCTACCACAGCTAAGTTAAGTTGATTTAGACATCTGGTTATTCAAAGTTACATAGAAATTGAGTTTGTTTCTCTCCGCTTCTTCTCTTTCCCTAATGGTCTTGCTTAGGTTTTTAACTTTGCTTGAGAAGAAATCTTCTGCATGTATCTATCCAGGCTTAGAAAGTTTAATGGGTGCATCCGTTCAATATTCCAGTAACTGAATCACAGATTGGGGCCCAATATTCATGGCTCTTAGCTTCAACAGAGGGGGAAAAGTGAGAGACTATTGCTTCTCTGGCAATTAAAGAGCAAGACAGGGTAATTGGACCATTAATTAGGCCATGGGAACAGTGATAATGCAAGCTCAGATACAAAGGACGGTTCAGCCAACAGCAGCATATACTTTATATCAAAGGGAAGAATAGGATTATATCCATTTGTGCTGCCACTGCAGTGAGACAGCGAGACGGTTCTGTTGGCAGGGTATATGTGGTGGATATTTCACTCATAACAGAACCCTTTTCACCTCTCTCAACTGTCACTGGGGGGAGGGGGGGGGGGACAAGCGCTGAGGACCCATGTGCATGTCATCAATGTCTATTTTTTATTTATTTAACAAATATATATATATTTTTTTTTTTTGAAATAATGTGACAGAAACCCTCCAAAAAGTCATTCATAAACCTTTTTTAATTTCCATATGTACAGTGAGGGAAAAAAGTATTTGATCCCCTGCTGATTTTGTAGGTTTGCCCACTGACAAAGAAATGATGATCAGTCTATAATTTTAATGGTAGGTTTATTTGAACAGTGAGAGACAGAATAACAACAACAAAATCCAGAAAAACACATGTCAAAAATGTTATAAATTGATTTGTATTTTAATGAGGGAAATAAGTATTTGACCCCCTCTCAATCAGAAAGATTTCTGGCTCCCAGGTGTCGTTTATATAGGTAACGAGCTGCGATTAGGAGCACACTCTTAAAGGGAGCGCTCCTAATCTCAGCTTGTTACCTGTATAAAAGACACCTGTCCACAGAAGCAATCAATCAATCAGATTCCAAACTCTCCACCATGGCCAAGACCAAAGAGCTCTCCAAGGATGTCAGGGACAAGATTATAGACCTACACAAGGCTGGAATGGGCTACAAGACCATCGCCAAGCAGCTTGGTGAGTAGGTGACAACAGTTGGTGCGATTATTCGCAAATGGAAGAAACACAAAATAACTGTCAATCTCCCTCGGCCTGGGGCTCCATGCAAGATCTCACCTCGTGGAGTTGCAATGATCATGAGAACGGTGAGAAATCAGCCCAGAACTACACGGGAGGATCTTGTCAATGATCTCAAGGCAACTGGGACCATAGTCACCAAAAAAACAATTGGTAACACACTACGCCGTGAAGGACTGAAATCCTGCAGCGCCCGCATGTATATGTGCTCAAGAAAGCACATATACATGCCCGTCTGAAGTTTGCCAATGAACATCTGAATGATTCAGAGGAGAACTGGGTGAAAGTGTTATGGTCAGATGAGACCAAAATTGAGCTCTTTGACATCAACTCAACTCGCCGTGTTTGGAGGAGGAGGAATGCTGCCTATGACCCCAAGAACACCATCCCCATCGTCAAACATGGAGGTGGAAACATTATGCTTTGGGGGTGTTTTTCTGCTAAGGGGACAGGACAACTTCACAGCATCAAAGGGACGATGGACGGGGCCATGTACTGTCAAATCTTGGGTGAGAACCTCCTTCCCTCAGCCAGGGCATTGAAAATGGGTCGTGGATGGGTATTCCAGCATGACAATGACCCAAAACACACGGCCAAGGCAACAAAGGAGTGGCTTAAGAAGAAGCACATTAAGGTCCTGGAGTGGCCTAGCCAGTCTCCAGACCTTAATCCCATAGAAAATCTGTGGAAGGAGCTGAAGGTTTGAGTTGCCAAACGTCAGCCTCGAAATCTTAATGACTTGGAGGAGATCTGCAAAGAGGAGTGGGACAAAATCCCTCCTGAGATGTGTGCAAACCTGGTGGCCAACTACAAGAAACGTCTGACCTCTGTGATTGCCAACAAGGGTTTTGCCACCAAGTACTAAGTCATGTTTTGCAGAGGGGTCAAATACTTATTTCCCTCATTAAAAAGCAAATCAATTTATAAAATTTTTGACATGCGTTTTTCTGGATTTCTTTGTTGTTATTCTGTCTCTCACTGTTCAAATAAACCTACCATTAAAATTATAGACTGATCATTTCTTTGTCAGTGGGCAAATGTACAAAATCAGCAGGGGATCAAATACTTTTTTCCCTCACTGTACTAGGATGCTAAGTATTTGTTTCTTGGGCTTCAGGAATGTGACTGATCAAAGTGCCTCAGGCCTTGAAAAATTAATTGTTGAACTGATTGAAAGTAACAAATGTTGTGGTCAAGGCTACAACGGCGCCAGTGCAATGAATGAAGCTTACTCAGGTGTTCAAAAGTGCATATCAGACCGAGAGCCTAATGCTTCTTAGGTAGTTCTTTATGAGTTTTAGTTTTTTTTTAATATCTCTCCTCAGAAGCGACACTTACAGGGATGGTTAAAAACAGCTTGATTGACATAGCAACATCAGGGAAACTGGGCAGAAGGGAGTGGTGCTTCAAATACAACAGTTCTTCAACATCTTTAATTGAGCCTCTCATTCTCCTTAATTGCCGGCCTCAACACATTACGGAAAGAGATTAACTGTATAGGAAGCTCTGGGACATGTTGTCTGGATACTGGACAGACAATAACTTGACAGATAATAATAATAATAATAACATGCCATTTAGCGGACGCTTTTATCCAAAGCGACTTACAGTCATGCGTGCATACATTTTTGTGTATGTGTGGTCCCGGGGATCGAACCCACTACCTTGGCGTTACAAGCGCCGTGCTCTACCAGCTGAGCTACAGAGGACCACAGATGCAAACAGATTATCATCTTTAGCAGACAACAGTTCTTGAGGGCTCAAACATATGATTTTCTTCATACTGGTGAACCGGTGGTTGATTTGTGTGAATGCAATATCAACAGTCCCTTATCTCTGGACACCCCTTCAAATTTGTGGATTTGGCTATTTCAGCCACACCCATTGCTGACAGGTGTATAAAATCGAGCACACGTCCATGCAATCTCCATAGACAAACACTGGCAATAGAATGGCCTTACTGAAGAGCTCAGTGACTTTCAACGTGGCACCGTCATAGGATGCCACCTTTCTATTTGGTCAAATTTCTGCCCCCCGGTCAACTGTAATTGCTGTTATTGTGAAGTGGAAACGCCTAGGAACAACAATGGCTCAGTCGTGAAGAGGTAAGCCACACAAGCTCACAGAACGGGACCGCCAAGTGCTGAAGCGTGTAGCACGTAAAAATCGTCTGTCCTCGGTTGCAACACTCACTACCGAATTCCAAACTGCCTCTGGAAGCAACGCCAGCACAATAACTGTTCATCTGGAGCTTCATGAAATGGGTTTCCATGGCTGAGCAGCCGCACACAAGCCTAAGATCACTATGCGCAATGGTGTAAACCTCACCAACATGTGGTGTAAACCTCACCACCATTGGACTCTGGAGCAGTGGAAACGCGTTCTCTGGAGTGATGAATCACCCTTCACCATCTGGCAGTCCGACGGAAGAATCTGGGTTTGGTGGATGCCAAGAGAACACCACCTGCCCCAATGCATAGTGTCAACTGTAAAGTTCGGTGGAGAAAGAAAAATTGTCTGGGGATGTTTTTTATGGTTCGGGCTAGGCCCCTTAGTTCCAGTGAAGGGAAATCTTAAAGCTACAATATACAATGACATTCTAGATGATTTTGTGCTTCCAACTTTGTGGCAACAGATTGAGGAAGGCCCTTTCCTGTTTCAGCATGACAATACCCCCATGCAGAAAGCGAGGTCCATACAGAAATGGTTTGTCGAGATCAGTGTGGAACTTGACTGGCCTGCACAGAGCCCTGACTTCAACCCCATTGAACACAATTGGGATGAATTGGAACGCCAACTGAAAGCCAGGCCTAATCGACCAACATCCCGTGCCCAACCCATCCACATCAACAGGGCGGCAGTGGAGCAGGTAGACAGCTTCAAATTCGGCGGTGTCCAAATCACTAAAGACTTAAAATGGTCCAAACATACACGCAGTCGTGAAATCAAATCAAAATCAAATCTAATTTTATTGGCCACATGCGCCGAATACAACAGGTGCAGACATTACAGTGAAATGATTACTTACAGCCCTTAACCAACAGTGCATTTATTTTTTATAAAAAAGTAAAATAAAACAACAACAAAAAAAGTGTTGAGAAAAAAAGAGCAGAAGTAAAATAAAATAACAGTAGGGAGGCTATATATACAGGGGGGTACCGGTGCAGAGTCAATGTGCGGGGGCACCGGCTAGTTGAGGTAGTTGAAGTAATATGTACATGTGGGTAGAGTTAAAGTGACTATGCATAAATAATTAACAGAGTAGCAGCAGCGTAAAAAGATGGGGTGGGGGGGCAGTGCAAATAGTCCGGGTAGCCATGATTAGCTGTTCAGGAGTCTTATGGCTTGGGGGTAGAAGCTGTTGAGAAGTCTTTTGGACCTAGACTTGGCACTCCGGTACCACTTGCCGTGCGGTAGCAGAGAGAACAGTCTATGACTAGGGTGGCTGGAGTCTTTGACAATTTTGTGGGCCTTCCTCTGAAGAATGCGTGACAGTGCCTCTTCCCCCTCAGGAGGTTGAAAAAGTTTGGCATGGGCCCTCAAATGTTTCTGCAGCTGTACCATTGAGAGCATTTTTAGCATATTGAAAAGGAGGGCCGGACAGTCCCCCATTAACATTGACGGGGCTGTAGTAGAGCATGTTGAGAGCTTCAAGTTCCTTGGTGTCCACATCACCAACAAACTATCATGGTCAAACATACCAAGACAGTCGTGAAGAGGGCAAGACAACACCTTTTCCACCTCAGGAGACTAAAAAGATTTGGCATGGGTCCCCAGATCCTCAAAAAGTTATACAGCTCACCATCGAGAGCATCCTGACCAGTTGCATCACCGCCTGGTATGGCAACTGCTAGGCATCAGACCATAAGGCTCTAAAGAGGGTAGTGCGTACGGCCCAATACATCACTGGGGCCAAGCTTCCTGCCATCCAGGACCTATATACTAGGCGGTGTCAGAGGAAGGCCCAAGTCAGGGAAGACTCCAGTCACCCAAGTTATGGATGGTTCTCTCTGCTAGCGCACGGCAGGCGGTACCAGTGCACCAAGTCTAAGACCAAAAGGCTCTTTAACAGCTTCTACCCCCAAGCCATAAGACTGCTGAACAATTAATCAAATGGCCACCCGGACTATTTACATTGACCCCCCTTTGTTTTTACACTGCTGCTACTCACTGTTTATTATCTATGCATTGTCACTTTACCTCTACCTACATGTACAAATTACCTCGACTAACCTGTACCCCCGCACATTGACTCGGTACCGGTACTTTCTGTATATAGCCTCGTTATTGTTATTTTATTGTGTTACTTTTTATTTAATTTTTTACTTTAGTTTATTTAGTAAATATTTTCCTAACTCACTTTTCTTGAACTACATTATTGGTTAAGGGCTTGTAGGTAAGCATTTGACTGTAAGGTGAAAATATAATTTGATTTGATTTGATCACTGCTTGGTATGGCATTAGCACCGCCCTGGATCTCATGGCGCTACAGAGGGTTGTGCGGACAGCCCAGTACATCACTGGGGCCGAACTCCCTGCCATCCAGGCGGTGTGAAAACTAGGCCGGGAAAATTGTCAAAGACTCCAACCAACCAGGCCATTTACTATTTTCTCTGCTGCTGCACGGCAAGAGGTACCGGTGCATCAAGTGTGACACCATAGGCTCTTGAACAGCTTCTATCCCCAAGCAATATGACTGATAAATAGCTAACAAAATAGCTAAACGGACTATCTGAGTTAACCTTGTATCTTTGTTGACCTTTTATTTCAATCTTTGCACTGTCTCTATGCACACTCACAGGGCCCTACACACTCACACACACTGTCACTCCAAAATACACACAAACACTCACTCCCATCATTTGCTCACTCACACATAACATGCACATACATTTATACTGACTCTACACACACATACCCACTCACATAAAATCTGCTGCTACTCTGTTTATCGTATATCTTGTTGCCTAGTCCCCTTACCCCTATTCATATTTACATCCATCACTCCAGTATCCCTGCCCACGTAAATAGGGTATTGGAGCTGACTTTTAAATATTTCCTCTATACAGTATGATTACTTACTTACTTTATTTCAAATTCTTACTTCTAGTTATTTTTTCTAGTAATACATTGTTATTGATTATTGGAAACATTTAGGATCTTAGTCATTTAGCAGACGATCTTATCCAGAGCGACTTACAGTAGTGAGCGCAAACATTTTCATATTTGTACATATTGGTCCCCCGTGGGAATCGAACCCACAACCATGGTGTTGCAAGAGAATGGGCTACCAACTGAGCCACACGGGACTACAAGGAAGCCATTTCACTGTACTTGTGCATGTGACATTAAAAATTGAAACTCTTGTGGCTGAATGGAAGCAAGTCCCCGCAGCAATTTTCCAACATCTAGTGGAAAGCCTTCCCAGAAGAGTGGAGGCTGTTATAGCAGCAAAGGGGGGACCAACTCCATATTAATGCCCATGATTTTGGAATTAGATGTTCGACTAGCAGGTGTTTACATACTTTTGGTCATGTAGTGTATCTTGGCATGTATCATTCAAGACTAAGTTTAAATTGTGTGCAGTTCAATGGATATATAATGCAAAATGTCTCAGGAGGACTTCAGACGACCAGGGGAGTCTCTCAAGTTGAATTTACCTTGATTGCAGCCATTTGTGTGGGCCTTTAGCCAGACAAAAACTGCTGAGTTCAACAATTAATAGTGGCAAAATGTATCCTCAAGCTGACTACTTTTTCCATAATTGTTAGGCTATTTTATGTGTCATTTTTATTAAAACGTTATAGTAAATAGCAGCTACATACTGTATATAGCTATAGGTATTAGGCTACAATGCATAATGGAACAATCTCTAGTAAGCTAGTGTTTTGATGGTGGACTGACTGTATTATTTGACATTAATAGACTTTCTATCCAAGCTGGGAGAGAGCGTGAGGACGGCTCATGTCATGCAGGTTCAGGTAGCCTATACAGGACAGTTGTATTATTTATTGTTTTATCTATTGATAGCTGATTAGTATGATGTTGTATCAAAAAATTATTTTACAGTCTGCAACTCCGACCTTGCTGGAGGGTCCAGAGAAACGGCGTTATGTAAGTGTCAACTGTCTCTCTCTCTCTCGGCAGAGCTTTTCATTTTTACTTACTTGTTTTATGGATGTTGTTGTAGGCTACAACCACCCAACATGTTTTTTATTTTATTTTTATTTAACCTTTATTTAACCAGGTAAGCCAGTTGAGAACAAGGTCTCATTTACAACTGCGACCTGGCCAAGATAAAGCAAAGCAGTGCGATAAAAACAACAACACAGAGTTACATATGGGGTAAAACAAAACATAAAGTCAAAAATACAACAGAAAATATATATATAGTGTGTGCAAATGTAGCAAGTTATGGAGGTAAGGCAATAAATAGGCTATAGTGCAAAATAATTACAATTAGTATTAACACTGGAATGATAGATGTGCAAGAGATGATGTGCAAATAGAGATACTGGGGTGCAAATGAGCAAAATAAATAACAATATGGGGATGAGGTAGTTGGGTGGGCTGATTACAGATGGGCTGTGTACAGGTGCAGTGATCAGTAAGGTGCTCTGACAACTGATGCTTAAAGTTAGTGAGGGAGATAAGAGTCTCCAGCATCAGAGATTTTTGCAATTCGTTCCAGTCATTGACAGCAGAGAACTGGAAGGAATGGCGGCCAAAGGAGGTGTTGGCTTTGGGGATAACCAGTGAGATATACCTGCTGGAGCGCAGACGGGTGGGTGTTGCTATGGTGACCAATGAGCTAAGATAAGGCGGGGATTTGCCTAGCAGTGATTTATAGATGGCCTGGAGTTATTGGGTTTGGCGACTAATATGTAGTGAGGTCCAGCCAACAAGAGCATACAGGTCACAGTGGTGGGTAGTATATGGGGCTTTGGTGACAAAACGGAGGGCACTGTGATAGACTACATCCAATTTGCTGAGTAGAGTGTTGGAGGCTATTTTGTAAATGACATCACCGAAGTCAAGGATCGGTAGGATAGTCAGTTTTACGAGAGCATGTTTGGCAGCATGAGTGAAGGAGGCTTTGTTGCGAAATAGGAAGCCGATTCTAGATTTCACTTTGGATTGGAGATTCTTAATGTGAGTCTGGAAGGAGAGTTTACAGTCTAACCAGACACCTAGGTATTTGTAGTTGTCCACATACTCTAGGTCAGACCCGTCGAGAGTAGTGATTCTAGTCGGGTGGGCGGGTGCCAGCAGCGTTCGATTGAAGAGCATGCATTTAGTTTTACTAGTGTTTAAGAGCAGTTGGAGGCTACTGAAGGAGTGTTTTATGGCATTTAAGCTTGTTTGGAGGTTTGTTAACACAGTGTCCAATGAAGGCCCATATGTATACAAAATGGTGTTGTCTGCGTAGAGGTGAATCTGAGAGTCACCAGCAGCAAGAGCGACATCATTGATATACACGGAGAAAAGAGTCAGCCCAAGAATTGAACCCTGTGGCACCCCCATAGAGACTGCCATAGGTCCAGACAACATGCCCTCCGATTTGACACATTGAACTCTATCTGAGAAGTAGTTGGTGAACCAGGCGAGGCAGTCATTTGAGAAACCAAGGCTATTTAGTCTGCCAATAAGAATGCGGTGGTTGACAGAGTCGAAAGCCTTGGCCAGGTCGATGAAGACGGCTGCACAGTACTGTCTATTATCGATCACGGTTATAATATCGTTTAGGATTTATCGGTGGTGATAGTGTTTCCTAGCCTCAGTGCAGTGGGCAGCTGGGAGGAGGTGCTCTTATTCTCCATGGACTTTACAGTGTCCCAAAACTTTTTGGAGTTAGTGCTACAGGATACAAATTTCTGTTTGAAAAAGTTAGCCTTTGCTTCCTAACTGCTTGTGTATAATGGTTCCTGACTTCCCTGAAAAGTTGCATATCGCGGAGGCTATTTGATGCTAATGTAGTACGCCACAGGATGTTTTTGTGCTGGTCAAGGGCAGTCAAGTCTGAGGAGAACCAGGGGCTGTATCTGTTCTTAGTTCTGTATTTTTTGAATGGGGCATGTTTATTTAAGATTGAGAGGAAATTACTTTTAAAGAACAACCAGGCATCCTCTACTGACGGAATGAGATCTATATCCATCTAGGATACCTGGGCCAGGTCAATTAGGAAGGCCTGCTCGCTAAAGTGTTTTAGGGAGCGTTTGACAGTGATGAGGTGTGGTCGTTTGACCGCAGACCCGTTACGGACGCAGGCAATAAGGCAGTGATCGCTGAGATCCTGGTTGAAGACAGCGGAGGTGTATTTAGAGGGTAAGTTAGTCAGGATGATATCTATGAGGGTACACATGTTTACGGATTTAGGGTTGTACCTGGTCGGTTCGTTGATCATTTGTGTGAGATTGAGGGCATCTAGTTTAGATTGTAGGACGGCCGGGTGTTAAGCTTATCCCAATTTAGGTCACCAAGCAGTACGAACTCTGAGGATAAATGGGGGGCAATCAATTCAAATATGGTGTCCAGGGCACAGCTGAGGGCTGAGGGGGGTCTGTAGCAAGTGGCAACAGTGAGATAATTATTTCTGGAAAGGTGGATTTTTAGAAGTAGCTCAAACTGTTTGGGCACAGACCTGGATAGTATGATAGAGCTCTGCAGGCTATCTCTACAGTAGATTGCATGTGTCAAATCGATACCCATATTTACATCTAAAATCAATGGGATGTAAGAGGAGGTTTAAGGTCCCAGGTTTTCCTTGGGAAAGAGGTCTTCTGACCTCAATGCAACTTCCTAGTTAAATAAGGGATGCTTAAAGATCAGCTCATAGTCAGACCTTGATTGATGTCAGGGATTTCACAGTTTGCATGCACTGCCCTTTTTAGAATAGGATACGGATGTAGGATGTAGGCTTTTAGAGATGATGGGACAGAAGTAGTTCCAATCTTTAGAAGCCTAAAGAGAGGATGTTTCTCCATCTCTCTCTCTCTCTCTCCACTCATCTCTCAGGATTAGTGTTTAAACCATGACCCGGTCGCCTGGGGATGATGAGAACACTCCAAATCTACTCCAATATGTTGTCTCTCTCTCTCTCTCTGGGGCTCAGTGATCCTCCCTCTGCAGCATCACATCCCCACAGCACATGGCTTATAGTTAGGGACAGACAGGGGTTTTTCCATTCGATATTTGACACAACTATAGGAAGAACTCCCGGTCCCTAGATATTGATTATAACTAGGGCCCAGAGTTTCTCCTGGTCAGGTCAAGTGGTCAGGACAAACTCCTGCCCCTTGTTCAGCAAGGTGGACATGCAAATCCAAAAACCTTATGCCGTGGAGAATAACAAGGCATTGACTTTTATGGATAGGAGAAGAATGAGTTGTCAGCACCAGCTAAGTAGGACATGGCAAGACCCTTAAGCCCCTTGGCCTTCTCAGTGGCTCTTTTCATGAAAACATAAAAGGTGCATGCTGTTGCCTTCACAGTGTGTTAGATGATGTGGTGTATAATTATCACTATCCACTCTGTCTGGTGTATAATTATCACTATCTCGTGTGAATAAGAGCACCCAAATGCCACTAATTTCATTTCATTTGCTTGGCGTGTGTACAATATTATGACATGATGACATTGAACTTTACTGAGTGTAATGGGAACTTAATATCAGGCAAATCCCTCTGCTAAACACTAATATTTGCACAGTAATTTGGGTTAAGATGTAATGTTTTACCAGCTGTAAGCTTGCCCGCGCTTGTTTGATAAAACCTTCTAGGCAGAAAATGTGCCGAGAGAATTATACATTACAGTATGAGATATAGTTTCAGCTCAATGGTGTTTTATCTTAATACCACTATACATTATGTATAGACGGTGCATGGTTCCTTTCATCCACATCACAAGTATCTCTTGATAGCAAATTGGGATGGTCAAACTTTTGTGTGACTTATAAGCGTGACTGTATAATATCTATGTGACTGTATAGCATTAGTGCTCGTGCTTATATGTTCCTTATAAACTCTTAGAAAAAAATATATTTGGCTATCCCAATAGGAGAACCCTTTTTGGTTCCAGGTAGAACCCTTTTTAGTTCTAGGTAGAAGTATTTTGGGTTCCATGTAGAACCCTCTTTGGAAAGGGTTCTATATGGAACTGAAAAGGGTTCTACCTGGAACCAAAAATGGTTCTACCTGGAACCAAAAAGGGTTATTCAAAGGGTTATCCTATGGGGAAAGTCGAATGACCCTTATAGGTTCTAGATGGCACCTTTTTTTCTAAGAGTGTATGTCCAAAGTCCTTCCTGGTCCATGGTTTCCAGCAGAACTAGTAAGCAGAGGCTTTGGGTTGTTATTACCCAGGAAAAAAGGGATTTAATACTTTAGTGATTTGACATTACTACCTCGTTGCCTTCACACACCCGCAGGAATGAAGATTTCCTTCAGTGATTCCCTCAGCACAAAAGTTACCAGCCACACTAATCATTTATTATTGTATTTCCAAGTATTATAGTATATCTCAGATGCAATACAGTGACACAAAACATGTCACTTTTATTGAAAGCTCAGGCACCAAGATGAGAGGAACTGAGCTTGAATGGTGGCACAGTGAAGGAAATGAAACAATACAGTATATGCTCTACAGTACTAAGTCGCCAGTTGTAAAGAAACATAACTTTTCCAGTCATATGGTTTCTGAACACTATGTCCTTTATTCCCTTAGAGATCTGTATGACTGACTTTGTAGTGATTCATTACCACTCTCACAAAAACGTTTTTCTGCTACACTACTCTTTCTATCCCTCTAAATTCACTATTTCATTGCCACTCTAACGGTTTGCCAATTCCAACAAGGCTCTTTTTACCTCTCTCTCTCCTGCCCTTTCCATAACCCCGTGCTAGATGCTTTCTCTGTTCTGTTCTGTTCATCCCAGCTGGTGGGTGTCGAGGGACAGGCACAGCTGTGGGATAGAGGGATGGGCGGGGGGTTCTGAATCCAGGCCTCTGAATCCTGAATAGGATTATCCAATCGCCAGTGCTTCCTGCTTCAAGGCCGCTGTCCAGGGTGCTGTAGCAGGGTGCCAGGTCCCCAACGCTTCCTGCCTGAGGGAAAGGGGTAGCCAAGCCATGCAGAACCACTGGGAGGGGAATAGGAGAGGTACTGTGGCTTATTTAAAACAAGGAAGGAGAGGAGGACTTCAAAGGATTGGGACAATGATGCCCTCTCTAGCTTTCACGTTCAGCATAGCCTGTTTGGCACTTTGTCAGCCTCCAAATCAAAGTTGGGTTCTCGGGAGAGATTGTTTAAATCCATTCATAATATAAATGTTTCCTATCAACAATGCATATTTTTTGTCCTGGTTTAATTAACCCAAAAGCTCACAGATATTTGCCTTTCCTCTCTCACCTTTGCCTACTCCCTCACCTTTGCCTTCTCCCTCACCTTTGCCTTCTCCCTCACCTTTTCCTTCCTCCCTCACCTTTGCCTTCTCCCTCACCTTTGCCTTCTCCCTCACCTTTGCCTTCCCCCCTCACCTTTGCCTTCCTCCCTCACCTTTGCCTTCTCCCTCACCTTTGCCTTCCTCCCTCACCTTTGCCTTCTCCCTCACCTTTGCCTTCTCCCTCACCTTTGCCTTCCTCCCTCACTTTTGCCTTCCTCCCTCACCTTTGCCTTCTCCCTCACCTTTACCTTCTCCCTCACCTTTGCCTTCCTCCCTCACCTTTATCTTCCTCCCTCACCGTTGCCTTCTCCCTCACCTTTGCCTTGTCTCCCATCTCCATGGTCTAATTCATTCAGCTTGACGTGCTGTTTCAGACAAGTCTTGAGGGGGGGAAAGACTGACGTGTGCAGTTTTACTGCAAACAACACCTCATTACAGGTTTACTGAATATGTATCACTGTAGGTAGATGCTATATCACATGCCTTTGTCAATTAACAACTTTCAAGTGCATTTAATTGGAGAAAACCTCTCCTGGAGACAAGTGTTTTAAAGTAATCAGCCAAGGTTTTATCCAGCTGCCTCTGACACCGGAAAGCAGAAATTTACCGCATGATTTTTACATCACTCATCAAACATTCATATTATTTTGAATTGTATTTTCCTTTTTCCTCCCGTGACCCACAGAAGTTGGGGGAGGGAATCTTCTTTGCAAAGTCATAATATCACTAAAGTAATTTTTTTCTTTAAAACAGAAGCAACGCACACTTCTCTGGAGTGGTACAGTTGCTCTTTAACTCCAACATACATTTAAGATTTTCTAAGCAGTCAGAGCGCAGAAGACAGTGCTTGCTGTTGTTGTATTTCAATCGCTGTTTGTCAATAGGCCCCCTCTTTAAATATTACTGTGGACTTACTTTGATTAAAGGATCCTCAGATGAGATGAAGTCAGAGTTACAGCTTCAGAATAAACCCAAATGGAGGAGAGATGAGTAGGAGTGAGTGGGAGGAGGAGGAAGAGTGAGTGGGAGGAGGAGGAAGAGAAGGAGGAGGTAAAGAGGTAGGGGAGTGGGAGAAGAACAGTCAGAAGAGGAAGGAAAGGAGGGAGGACGGGAGGGAGAGGGCAAGAGAGAGAGAGAGAGAGAGGGAAAGCAATATGAGATAAGAGGAGGGGGGCTTAGGGTGTGCAGGGGAGCGACTCTCTCCTGTCTTCTCTCTCCCACCGCGTGGGAGGAAGAGATTCCCTCATAATGAGTATCTGGTGGGTGTTCTCCAGGAGTCGTGACTACTTCATTCTACTATTATTCCCCTGTTCCTTCTCCTCCATCCTTCTATCCCTCCATCCGAACGGTGTGGCTGCTGTAGCTCAGCTAAAGCTGAGATAAAAGGACGTGGTTATGTGTGTGTGTGTGTGTGTGTGTGTGTGTGTGTGTGTGTGTGTGTGTGTGTGTGTGTGTGTGTGTGTGTGTGTGTGTGTTGCAGCATAACCTTTGTCTAGCTGTCACCAGCTCCCTGTCACAGCAGCTAATTGGATCCAGTCTACTTGACCCGACATCCCTATATTTCTTCTTCTTCCACAATGACCTGTTCTTTCATGTCAGTAACAAAATATGTGTTTAAATGCCTTAAATTCTGCAATATCATTGCAAGTTCGTCATTGAACCTCTCAAGTAATTTTCATATCAGTCCATGTCACCTTCACAACAGTTGTCTAACAATAATAAGTGGTCGCTAAAAGGATGTACAGAAACATGTTAATTCGTGTTGAACACTGAGTATACCAAACATCAAGAACACCTTCCTAATATTGAGTTGCACCCCCCCCCCCCCCCCCCCCCCACCCCACCCCACCCCTTTTGCCCTCAGAACAGCCTCAATTTTGTCAGGGCATGGACTCTACAAGGTGTCAAAAGCGTTCCAAAGTGATGCTGGCCCATGTTGACTCCAATGCTTCCCACAGTTGTGTCAAGTTGGCTGGTGGACCATTCTTGATACACATGGGAAACTGTTGCGCATGAAAAACCCAGCAGAGTTGCAGTTCTTGACACAAACCGGTGCACTTGGCACCTTCTACCATACCCCGTTCAAAGGCACTTAAATATTTTATCTTGTCCATTCACTCTTTGAATGGCACACATACGCAATCCATGTCTCAATTGTCTCAAGGCTGAAAATCCTTCTTTAACCTGTCTCCTCCCCTTCATCTACACTGATTGAAGTGGATTTAACAGGTTACATTAATAAAGGATCATAGCTTTCACCTGGATTCACCTGGTCAGTCTATGTCATGGAAAGATCCGGTGTTCTTAATGTTTTGTGCACTCAGTGTACAGCTTAACAATAATACAAGTGTCGAAATAAACACGTTGGTTAACTTCCCCTTGATGAACCAATAGTTCCTAACTTTCCATGATACATCTGCATTAGAATAGTTCAGTAGTTAGCATGTGCATGTCATTGAGACAATAATAATAATTTAGCCTGTTCCACCCTGCAGAGAGAGAGAGAGAGAGAGAGAGAGAGAGAGAGAGAGAGAGAGAGACAGCGGGTGGAAAGTAGAAAGGAAGAGGGAGATTACGTCCCATCCAGGCATCTGAGAGGTGGAAACCAGAGAGCCGAGCAGAGCCCGGCCGAGCAGGAGCATCCAACTCAGCCAATTAACAGGAAGAAGATAAAAGCCCATCATTCATAATTCAAGCTGGCAGAGGAATCCTGTCATCCTCCATTATTAGAAATTTGCCAGCAGTGAGAAGGTTGAAGCTACGTGAAACTATCCTGGCCTGCTTTCATGTTGCTGGGTATTAGATCACCTCTAAAGGGTATACTGTATGTGATATCAAACCACCTCTAAAGGGTATACTGCATGTGGTATCAAACCACCTCTAAAGGGTATACAGTGCATTCTGAGAGTATTCAGACCCCTTGACTTTTTCCACATTTTGTTACGTTACAGCCGTATTCTAAATTGAGTAAATTGTTTTTTTTCTCTCACCAATCTGCACACAATATCCCATAATGACAAAGCAAAAACAGGCATTTTGAAAATTGTGCAAATGCATATCCCCCAAAAAATGAAATATCAAATTTACATAAGTATTCAGACCCTTTACTCAGTACTTTGTTGAAGCACATTTTGCAGCAACTACAGCCTCAAGTCTTCTTGGGTATGACGCTACAAGTTTGGCACACCTGTATTTGGTGAGTTTCTCCCATTCTTCTCTGCAGATCCTCTCAAGCGCAGTTTTGTTGGATGGGGAGCATTGCTGCACAGCTATTTTCAGGTCTCTCTGGAGATGTTTGATCGGGTTCAAGTCCAGGCTCTGGCTGGGCCACTCAAGGACATTCAGAGACTTGTCCCGAAGCCACTCCTGCGCTGTCTTGGCTGTGTGCTTAGGGCCGTTGTTCTGTTGGAAGGTGAACCTTCGCCCCAGTCTGAGGTCCTGAGCGCTCTGGAGCAGGTTTTCATCAACGATCTCTCTGTACTTTACTCCGTTTCATCTTTCCCTCGATCCTGACTAGTCTCCCAGTCCCTGCCGCTGAAAAACATCGCCACAGCATGATGCTGCCACCACAGTGCTCACCGTAGGGATGGTGCCAGGATTTCTCCAGAAGTGACGCTTGGCATTCAGACCAATGAGATAAATCTTGGTTTCGTCAGACCAGACAATCTTGTTTCTCATGGTTTGAGACTCTTTAGGTGCCTTTTGGCAAACTCCAAGCGGGCTGTCATGTGCCTTTTACTGAGGAGTGACTTCCGTCTGGCCACTCTAGCATAAAGGCCTGATTGGTGGAGTGCTGCAGAGATGGTTGTCCTAATGGAAGGTTCTCCCATCGCCACAGAGGAACTCTGGACCTCGGGTTCTTGGTCACCTCCCTGACCAAGGCCCTTCTGCCCCGATTGCTCAGTTTGGCTGGGCGGCCAGCTCTAGGAAGAGTCTTGGTGGTTCCGAACTTCTTCCATTTAAGAATGATGGAGGCCACTGTGTTCTTGGGGACCTTCAATGCTGCAGAAATGTTTTGGTACCCTTCCCCTGATCTGTGCTTTGACACAATCACGTCTCGGAGCTCTACAGAAAATACCTTTGAGCTCATGGCTTGGTTGTTGCGATGACATGCACTGTCAACTGTGGGACCTTATATAGACAGATGTGTGCCTTTCCAAATAATGTCCAATCAATTGAATTCACTACAGGTGGACTCCAATCAAGTTGTAGAAACATCTCAAGGATGAGTAATGGAAATAGGATGCACTTGAGCTCAATTTTTAGTCTCATAGCAAAGGGTCTGAATACGTATGTATTGAAGGTATTTCAGTTTTTTCTTTTTTATAAATTAGCAAACATTCCTAAAAACCTGTTTTCACTTTCTCTTTATGGGGTATTGTGCGTAGATTGATGAGGGAAAAAAATGATTTTAGGAATTTTAGAACAAGCCTGTAACGTATCAAAATGTGGAAAAAGTCAAGCGGTCTGAATACTAAGCGGTTGTGGTTTCCCTTTTTTTTTTTGCTGTTTTGCAGCTGATGGGCATGTAGGTGTTAAACAATACAGAGTCTGGAATAGATTATTATTTCAGTGTTGCTGCTGGTGCCATGCTAAGGATTGGGGTAACAGGTCGTGTGTGTCAACATCCCCCTGAAAGATGATCAATACCATTCTCAAACACTGTGGAGCAATACTTGCGGACATAAGCACACATTTAAAGTTAAGCAGGTTCTCACGCACAAAATGAGTATCAGCCAATTAAAATAGTAGATTTACTTGCATGTGACCAAATGCTAAATTATAGCTGGTCCCATCAGATAACATGGCACACGTTAGCCCTATGCTA